>NW_022261979.1:8766731-8774231 GCF_002021735.2 Oncorhynchus kisutch | reverse complement strand
GGTTGTATGGTAGTGGAGGCACAGTGAGTGGGATGGTTGTATGATAGTGGAGGCACAGTGAGTGGGATGGTTGTATGACAGTGGAGGCACAGTGAGTGGGATGGTTGTATGATAGTGGAGGCACAGTGAGTGGGATGGTTGTATGGTAGTGGAGGCTCAGTGAGTGGGATGGTTGTATGGTAGTGGAGGCACAGTGCGTGGGATGGTTGTATGATAGTGGAGGCACAGTGAGTGGGATGGTTGTATGGTAGTGGAGGCACAGTGAGTGGGATGGTTGTATGATAGTGGAGGCACAGTGAGTGGGATGGTTGTATGATAGTGCTTCAGCTCAGTGAGTGGGATGGTTGTATGATAGTGGAGGCACAGTGAGTGGGATGGTTGTATGGTAGTGGAGGCACAGTGAGTGGGATGGTTGTATGATAGTGGAGGCACAGTGAGTGGGATGGTTGTATGATAGTGCTTCAGCTCAGTGAGTGGGATGGTTGTATGATAGTGGAGGCACAGTGAGTGGGATGGTTGTATGATAGTGGAGGCTCAGTGAGTGGGATGGTTGTATGATAGTGGAGGCACAGTGAGTGGGATGGTTGTATGATAGTGGAGGCACAGTGAGTGGGATGGTTGTATGACAGTGCTTCAGCTCAGTGAGTGGGATGGTTGTATGATAGTGGAGGCACAGTGAGTGGGATGGTTGTATGACAGTGCTTCAGCACAGTGAGTGGGATGGTTGTATGACAGTGCTTCAGCTCAGTGAGTGGGATGGTTGTATGACAGTGCTTCAGCACAGTGAGTGGGATGGTTGTATGACAGTGCTTCAGCTCAGTGAGTGGGATGGTTGTATGATAGTTATTCAGCTCAGTGAGTGGGATGGTTGTATGATAGTGCTTCAGCTCAGTGAGTGGGATGGTTGTATGATAGTGCTTCAGCTCAGTAAGTGGGATGGTTGTATGATAGTTATTCAGCACAGTGAGTGGGATGGTTGTATGACAGTGCTTCAGCTCAGTGAGTGGGATGGTTGTATGATAGTGCTTCAGCTCAGTGAGTGGGATGGTTGTATGATAGTGCTTCAGCTCAGTGAGTGGGATGGTTGTATGATAGTGCTTCAGCTCAGTGAGTGGGATGGTTGTATGATAGTGCTTCAGCTCAGTGAGTGGGATGGTTGTATGACAGTGCTTCAGCTCAGTAAGTGGGATGGTTGTATGACAGTGCTTCAGCTCAGTGAGTGGGATGGTTGTATGACAGTGCTTCAGCTCAGTAAGTGGGATGGTTGTATGATAGTGCTTCAGCTCAGTGAGTGGGATGGTTGTATGACAGTGCTTCAGCACAGTGAGTGGGATGGTTGTATGACAGTGCTTCAGCTCAGTGAGTGGGATGGTTGTATGATAGTGCTTCAGCTCAGTAAGTGGGATGGTTGTATGATAGTGCTTCAGCTCAGTGAGTGGGATGGTTGTATGACAGTGCTTCAGCACAGTGAGTGGGATGGTTGTATGATAGTTATTCAGCACAGTGAGTGGGATGGTTGTATGACAGTGCTTCAGCTCAGTGAGTGGGATGGTTGTATGATAGTGCTTCAGCTCAGTGAGTGGGATGGTTGAATGATAGTGCTTCAGCTCAGTAAGTGGGATGGTTGTATGACAGTGCTTCAGCTCAGTGAGTGGGATGGTTGTATGATAGTGCTTCAGCACAGTGAGTGGGATGGTTGTATGATAGTGCTTCAGCTCAGTGAGTGGGATGGTTGTATGATAGCGCTTCAGCTCAGTGAGTGGGATGGTTGTATGATAGTTATTCAGCTCAATGAGTGGGATGGTTGTATGAGAGTGCTTCAGCTCAGTGAGTGGGATGGTTGTATGACAGTGCTTCAGCTCAGTGAGTGGGATGGTTGTATGATAGTGCTTCAGCTCAGTAAGTGGGATGGTTGTATGATAGTGCTTCAGCTCAGTGAGTGGGATGGTTGTATGATAGTGATTCAGCTCAGTGAGTGAACAGGAATCTCACAATGCAGGTGTTTTTAGTGACAGTCAGGTGTTTTTAGTGACAGTCAGATGTTTTTAGTGACAGTCAGGTGTTTTTAGTGACAGTCAGGTTGGACAGGAATCTCACAGTGCAGGTGTTTTAGTGACAGTCAGGTGTTTTTAGTGACAGTCAGGTGTTTTTAGTCACAGTCATGTGTTTTTAGTGACAGTCAGGTGTTTTCAGTGACAGTCAGGTGTTTTAGTGACAGTGCAGGTGTTTTTAGTGACAGTCAGGTGTTTTTAGTGACAGTCAGGTGTTTTTAGTGACAGTCAGGTTGGGAAAGGTCTGTGACTGTATCAGGGATTTATAAAAGCTGACATGAGAGAGGTCTTGGTCAAAACAGATACATTATGAAACTAAATAAGATGTGTGGACTAAACCATCTGACCTGAAGAGGTGTGGACTAAACCATCTGAACTGAAGACGTGTGGACTAAACCATCTGACCTGAAGACGTGTGGACTAAACCATCTGACCTGAAGACGTGTGGACTAAACCATCTGACCTGAAGACGTGTGGACTAAACCATCTGACCTGAAGACGTGTGGACTAAACCACCTGACCTGAAGAGGTGTGGACTAAACCATCTGACCTGAAGACATGTGGACTAAACCATCTGACCTGAAAACGTGTGGACTAAACCATCTGACCTGAAGACGTGTGGACTAATCCTCTGCAGGTGTTGTTACACATGGTCTGCCACTGTGAGGACGATCAGCTGTCCGTCCTGTCTCCCTGTAGCGCTATCTTAGGCGTCTCACAGTACGGACATTGCAATTTATTGCCCTGTCCACATCTGCAGTTCTCATGCCTCCTTGCAGCATGCCTAAGGAACGTTCACTCATATAAGCAGGGACCATGGGCATCTTTCTTTTGGTGTTTTTCAGAGTCAGTAGAAAGGCCTCTATAGTGTCCTAAGTTTTGATGACAGGGTCTTTAGCTACAACCATACCTATTAGTTAGAGAACTATAGCAGCTAGCTACAACCGTACCTATTAGTTAGAGGACTATAGCAGCTAGCTACAACCATACCTATTAGTTAAATGACTATAGGAGCTTAGCTACAACTGTACCTATTAGTATTGTGATAGGACTTTAGCAGTTAGCTACAATCATACAAATGAGTTAGATGACTGTAGCAGCTAGCTACAACCATACCTATTAGTTAGAGGACTATAGGAGCTAGCTACAACCGTACCTATTAGTTAGAGAACTTTAGCAGCTAGTTACAACCATACCTATTAGTTAGAGAACTTTAGCAGCTAGCTACAAACATACCTATTAGTTAGAGGACTATAGCAGCTAGCTACAACCATACCTATTAGTTAGAGGACTATAGCAGCTAGCTACAACCATACCTATTAGTTAGAGAACTATAGCAGCTAGCTACAACCGTACCTATTAGTTAGGGTACTACAGCAGCTAGCTACAACCATTCCTATTAGTTAGGGTACTACAGCAGTTAGCTACAACCTTCCTGCCAGGCAGTAAACAGCCTCTGACTCCTCTTAAGTGAACCTGTTTAGCTCCAGAAAGGGTTTCTCTGTCTCTGTCCCAAATGACGCCCTATTCCCTATGTAGTGCACCTCTGCAGACCGGAGTAGTTCAACGTAGTGAACTATGTAATGTGCCATTTGGGATACAGCCTCTCTCTCTCCTCTTGACTGTTGAAAACCACAGCTGTTTATCACTGGGAGTGACACAATGTGGCAGGGTTTTCACCGCAATTACATGTCCTACACAGCGCTAAGCTATTAGCTGCCTGTTCCATCACGGACGGAAACCCATTACACACATTCACAAGCTCTCTCTACAAACACACACACGTAACGCATGCGCGCGCACACACACGGACACAGTGTACGGCACATGGACACAACTAGGTGGCAAACGTCCGGAATAGCAGAAACTGGATCAGCAGCATGACCAGGTGGACTGGGGACGAGGACAGCCAGGAGACATCAGACCAGGTGGACTGGGGACGAGGACAGCCAGGAGACATCAGACCAGGTGGACTGGGGACGAGGACAGCCAGGAGACATCAGACCAGGTGGACTGGGGACGAGGACAGCCAGGAGACATCAGACCAGGTGGACTGGGGACGAGGACAGCCAGGAGACATCAGACCAGGTGGACTGGGGACGAGGACAGCCAGGAGACATCAGACTAGGTAGTCCTGAAGCATGGTCTTAGGACTCAGGTCCTCCAGAAGGAGGGAGGGGAACAGTGGGTTAACTGCCTTGTTCAGGGGCAAAACAACATATTTTTACCTTGTCAGCTTGGGGATTCGATCCGGGAACATTTCGGGTTGCTGGCCCAACGCTCAGACCTGCGTCTTGTGACAGTAGCGTACGTGTAGGTATGGACCGGCAGGACCAAATCGGAGAGATATTTAGGAGCAAGTCCATGTAATGCTTTGGTAGGAAAATCAGCCCTAGCTTTAACAGGAAGTCAGTGTAGAGACTCTAGCGTTGGAGTAACATGATCAAATGTTTTGTTTCTCGTCAAGATTCTAGCAGACGTATTTAGCACTAGCTGAGGTTTATTCACTGTCTTATCCGTGTAGCCGGAGAGAGCAGACCACCATTTGTGACGCACACTTTTGTCTCCCAGTCCTCCTGTCATGTGGGAAGAAACACAGCAAGCTTTCAGTGGCCCTCTTGACGTGGGAGGAGGAGGAGGAGGAGGAGGAGAGGGCTTCAATTGGACCCCGTTTACGTCCTCCTCTCTCCTGTCTTCTGGACCGTATCAGCCATGATGACTAGCCGGTCGGGAGACACACTTTACCCTGTCTGTTGATCTGTCATGCCAGCCCCATACAGAGCTGTGATTACAGGTCTGACAGAGGGGCCTCGTGGTATTGATGTTGAACGGAGCAGGAGCATTTGGGATATGGGAAAGCTAAGTGGTATGTTGTTATGCTGCTTATTTCACCACACGAAGATGAAAAGGGGTTGTGGGATGTTTCTCCTTGCCGTGTATGGAGGAGCAGCACGGTCACACTTCCTTCAGATTCACAGTAAGAGAAGTAGTAGAGATTAATGGTGATTTTGATATTCACACTGTCGGTAGGGAAGGCTACTCTTAAGTCCATATCTCGTGTTCATATATAGTCAACGACATCTCGACAGCTAGAAACCAAAGCATTTCCCTGCACCTGCGATAACATCTGAAAACCTGGGTTCGGGGACCAATAAACTTTGATTTGATTTAGCTTGCTATTTCAACTTCTGGTCATTTTAGTTTAAAAGCAGAAATCCCACACCTGATTTGGGGAGGTGCAGGCTGGATAAACAGAGAAGACAACCGCTACTGTCCACCGAAATAAAAAGGAAGCGATTCATATTCACTCCACTTCTGGTCGTTGTCATGCCCCAGTCTCTCTCTACCTGTCTTCCTGTCTCTAGACTCCTCCTAACCCTTCTCTACCTGTCCTCCTGTCTCTAGACTCCCCATAACCCTTCTCTACCTGTCCTCCTGTCTCTAGACTCCCCCTAACACTTCTCTACCTGTCATTATCTGTCCCTAGACTCCCCCTAACCCTTCTCTACCTGTCATTATCTGTCCCTAGACTCCCCCTAACCCTTCTCTACCTGTCCTCCTGTCCCTAGACTCCCCCTAACCCTTCTCTACCTGTCCTCCTGTCCCTAGACTCCCCCTAACCCTTATCTACCTGTCCTCCTGTCCCTAGACTCCCCCTAACCCTTCTCTACCTGTCTTCCTGTCCCTAGACTCCCCCTAACTCTTCTCTACCTGTCTTCCGGTCCCTAGACTCCCCCTAACCCTTCTCTACCTGTCCTCCTGTCCCTAGACTCCCCCTAACCCTTCTCTACCTGTCATTATCTGTCCCTAGACTCCCCCTAACCCTTCTCTACCTGTCATTATCTGTCCCTAGACTCCCCCTAACCCTTCTCTACGTGTCCTCCTGTCCCTAGACTCCCCCTAACCCTTCTCTACCTGTCCTCCTGTCCCTAGACTCCCCCTAACCCTTATCTACCTGTCCTCCTGTCCCTAGACTCCCCCTAACCCTTCTCTACCTGTCTTCCTGTCCCTAGACTCCCCCTAACTCTTCTCTACCTGTCTTCCTGTCCCTAGACTCCCCCTAACCCTTATCTACCTGTCATCCTGTCCCTAGACTCCCCCTAACCCATCTCTACCTGCCTCAATCTGTCCCTAGACTCCCCCTAACCCTTCTCTACCTGTCCTCCTGTCCCTAGACTCCCCCTAACCCTTCTCTACCTGTCCTCCTATCCCTAGACTCCCCCTAACCCATCTCTACCTGTCTTAATCTGTCCCTAGACTCCCCCTAACCCTTCTCTACCTGTCCTCCTGTCCCTAGACTCCCCCTAACCCTTCTCTACCTGTCCTCCTGTCCCTAGACTCCCCCTAACCCTTCTCCACCTGTCCTCCTGTCCCTAGACTCCCCCTAACCCTTCTCTACCTGTCCTCCTGTCCCTAGACTCCCCCTAACCCTTCTCTACCTGTCTTAATCTGTCCCTAGACTCCCCCTAACCCTTATCTACCTGTCCTCCTGTCCCTAGACTCCCCCTAACCCTTATCTACCTGTCCTCCTGTCCCTAGACTCCCCCTAACCCTTCTCCACCTGTCCTCCTGTCCCTAGACTCCCCCTAACCCTTCTCTACCTGTCCTCCTGTCCCTAGACTCCCCCTAACCCTTCTCTACCTGTCTTAATCTGTCCCTAGACTCCCCCTAACCCTTATCTACCTGTCCTCCTGTCCCTAGACTCCCCCTAACCCTTATCTACCTGTCCTCCTGTCCCTAGACTCCCCCTAACCCTTCTCTACCTGTCTTCCTGTCCCTAGACTCCCCCTAACTCTTCTCTAACTGTCTTCCTGTCCCTAGACTCCCCCTAACCCTTATCTACCTGTCATCCTGTCCCTAGACTCCCCATAACCCTTCTCTACCTGTCCTCCTGTCCCTAGACTCCCCCTACCCCTTATCTACCTGTCCTCCTGTCCCTAGACTCCCCCTAACCCTTCTCCACCTGTCCTCCTATCCCTAGACTCCCCCTAACCCATCTCTACCTGCCTCAATCTGTCCCTAGACTCCCCCTAACCCTTCTCTACCTGTCCTCCTGTCCCTAGACTCCCCCTAACCCTTCTCTACCTGTCATCCTATCCCTAGACTCCCCCTAACCCATCTCTACCTGTCTTAATCTGTCCCTAGACTCCCCCTAACCCTTCTCTACCTGTCCTCCTGTCCCTAGACTCCCCCTAACCCTTCTCTACCTGTCTTAATCTGTCCCTAGACTCCCCCTAACCTTTATCTACCTGTCCTCCTGTCCCTAGACTCCCCCTAACCCTTCTCTACCTGTCCTCCTATCCCTAGACTCCCCCTAACCCATCTCTACCTGTCTTAATCTGTCCCTAGACTCCCCCTAACCCTTCTCTACCTGTCCTCCTGTCCCTAGACTCCCCCTAACCCTTCTCTACCTGTCCTCCTGTCCCTAGACTCCCCCTAACCCTTCTCT
>NW_022261979.1:8751731-8759231 GCF_002021735.2 Oncorhynchus kisutch | reverse complement strand
GATGTTATAGCCATGTGTATCCAGAACTAGAGTCACCTGTTGATGTTATAGCCATGTGTATCCAGAACTAGAGTCACCTTGTCTGGATGTTATAGCTATGTGTATCCAGAACTAGAGTCACCTTGTCTGGATGTTATAGCCATGTGTATCCAGAACTAGAGTCACCTGTCGATGTTATAGCCATGTGTATCCAGAACTAGAGTCACCTGTCGATGTTATAGCCATGTGTATCCAGAACTAGAGTCACCTGTCGATGTTATAGCCATGTGTATCCAGAACTAGAGTCACCTGTCGATGTTATAGCCATGTGTATCCAGAACTAGAGTCACCTGTCGATGTTATAACCATGTGTATCCAGAACTAGAGTCACCTGTTGATGTTATAGCCATGCGTGGCCAGAACTAGAGTCACCTGTCGATGTTATAACCATGCGTGGCCAGAACTAGAGTCACCTGTCTGTAACCTATGGAAGGGGGAGAGGTGCAGTCACTTTACCTTAGTCTGCATGGGCGGGACACATGATCTGAAATCAAGCCCCACAGATGAGGTGACAGGTGAGATCCCAAGACCTGTTAACAGACAGCAGGTGAAAGAAGAACTGTGAAAGAGTCTCTAGTTTCTGGTCACGATGTGGTGAGTTACAACAGACGTATTAAACCATGTGAGGGATTTGTATTGTAACACCACCCACTCACAATGACTGGCCTGTGAATGAGGCCTTGTGATTGGTGACCCACAGAGGACAGGAAGTGAATAGAGACTTATGATTGGTGACCACAGGGGAATGAGGCCTTCTGATCGGTGACCCACAGATGACAGGAAGTGAATAGAGACTTATGATTGGTGACCACAGGGGAGTGAGGCCTTGTGATTGGTGACCCACAGAGGACAGGAAGTGAATAGAGACTTATGATTGGTGACCACAGGGGAATGAGGCCTTGTGATTGGTGACCCACAGAGGACAGGAAGTGAATAGAGACTTATGATTGGTGACCACAGGGGAATGAGGCCTTGTGATTGGTGACCCACAGAGGACAGGAAGTGAATAGAGACTTATGATTGGTGACCACAGGGGAATGAGGCCTTGTGATTGGTGACCCACAGATGACAGGAAGTGAATAGAGACTTATGATTGGTGACCACAGGGGAATGAGGCTATGTGATTGGTGACCCACAGAGGACAGGAAGTGAATAGAGACTTATGATTGGTGACCACAGGGGAATGAGGCCTTCTGATCGGTGACCCACAGAGGACAGGAAGTGAATAGAGACTTATGATTGGTGACCACAGGGGAATGAGGCCTTGTGATTGGTGACCCGCAGGTGACAGGAAGAGGAAAGGTCAGGGGTGAAAGGTGATTCTGTGGTTCTCTTAGAGGCTTTACTGTCACAATGAGACTCTGGCTGTTCTGCGAAGAGATGGGAAGCTTCCCATGATGGCACCCTATTCATAGGTGGCACCTCCGTCACTAGGTCGCGTCACACCGTTGCCAACGGCGCAAAGTGGTTCCCTGAAGTGGTGTTAAGCCCAAATCATTCTGGATGTAGGCTAACTACTATTTACTATTTAGTCTAAATACACTCTAGTGCCTTTCGAAATACGATGCCATTGCTAAAGTAGTCAAATATTTAGGAAATTACTTTGTTAGCATTATCATGTATTCAAATTTACTTTGGACAGATGGCAAAGTTGTCGTTCGCTCGCAAAGTTCGTCAAAAATAAAAGCGATGCTAACATTAGCTAGCTAAAATCCGATGGCCTCCCCTCAATCTTAGCTAGCTAGCTAGTTAACGTTATACTGCATCTAAAGTCAATCTGGTTTTCCTACTAATTATTTTACCTCGTTTTGAACGTCATCGTTTCCCCCCAAGCCGCTGTAATGCACTTTTTGATCATCTTCATCAGCGCTCATTGACGAGGCATCGAGTAGGAAGAAGTTAGGCATCAATCCAAAAAACAAACATTCAAAACAGTATTGTGACGAAACATGAATTCCCTACGTAACTCCCTACGTAACTCCCTACGTAACTCCCTACTTAACTCTCTACGTAACTCCCTACGTAACTCCCTACGTAACTCCCTACTTAACTCCCTACGTAACTCCCTACGTAACTCCCTACGTAACTCCCTACGTAACTCCCTACGTAACTCCTACGTAACTCCCTACTTAACTCCCTACGTAACTCCCTACTTAACTCCCTACGTAACTCCCTACGTAACTCCCTACGTAACTCCCTACGTAACTCCCTACTTAACTCTCTACGTAACTCCCTACGTAACTCCCTACGTAACTCCCTACTTAACTCCCTACGTAACTCCCTACGTAACTCCCTACGTAACTCCCTACGTAACTCCCTACGTAACTCCCTACTTAACTCCCTACGTAACTCCCTACTTAACTCCCTACGTAACTCCCTACGTAACTCCCTACGTAACTCCCTACGTAACTTCCTACTTAACTCCCTACTTAACTCCCTACTTAACTCCCTACGTAACTCCCTACTTAACTCCCTACTTAACTCCCTACGTAACTCCCTACGTAACTCCCCTACTTAACTCCCTACTTAACTCCCTACTTAACTCCCTACTTAACTCCCTACTTAACTCCCTACGTAACTCCCTACGTAACTCCCTACGTAACTCCCTACGTAACTCCCTACGTAACTCCCTACTTAACTCCCTACTTAACTCCCTACGTAACTCCCTACGTAACTCCCTACTTAACTCCCTACTTAACTCCCTACTTAACTCCCTACGTAACTCCCTACGTAACTCCCTACGTAACTCCCTACTTAACTCCCTACGTAACTCCCTACTTAACACCCTACTTAACTCCCTACTTAACTCCCTATTTAACACCCTATTTAACACCCTACTTAACTCCCTACTTAACTCCCTATTTAATACCCTACTTAACTCCCTACTTAACACCCTACTTAACTCCCTACGTAACTCCCTACTTAACACCCTACTTAACTCCCTACGTAACTCCCTACTTAACTCCCTACGTAACTCCCTACTTAACTCCCTACTTAACTCCCTACGTAACTCCCTACTTAACTCCCTACTTAACTCCCTACATAACTCCCTACTTAACTCCCTACGTAACTCCCTACTTAACTCCCTACTTAACTCCCTTCTTAACTCCCTACGTAACTCCCTACTTAACTCCCTACTTAACTCCCTACTTAACTCCCTACGGGTTTTCCAGTCGTGGTTTATACAGTCTCACCTGTTTGTATTACAATGAGCCCTCGTAGTGCTCCGTGTAAGAGCTGTGTAGCCAGGGAGGAATGTCCTTCTGGAGGGGGATGGTCAATCAGCGTTGCTATGCTGTTACACTCAGATCTTATGGTGTAACTAACGGGGGGGTCGCATTTAAACACAGGAGATTCAACTCTGGTATTTGAGTCAGTCGGTAATGTGTTTGGCCTGTTGTTGATCTGCTGTTGATCTGATCTGCTGTTGATTTGATCTGCTGTTGATCTGATCTGCTGTCGATCTGATCTGCTGTCGATCTGATCTGATCTGCTGTTGATCTGATCTGCTGTTGATCTGATCTGCTGTCGATCTGATCTGCTGTCGATCTGATCTGCTGTCGATCTGATCTGCTGTCGATCTGATCTGCTGTTGATTTGATCCGCTGTCGATCTGATCTGCTGTCGATCTGATCTGCTGTCGATCTGATCTGCTGTTGATCTGATCTGTTGTTGATCTGCTGTTGATCTGATCTGCTGTTGATCTGCTGTCGATCTGATCTGCTGTTGATCTGATCTGTTGTTGATCTGTTGTTGCTCCCCATTTATTTATTTATTTATTTATTTACCTTTATTTAACCAGGTAGGCAAGTTGAGAACAAGTTCTCATTTACAATTGCGACCTGGCCAAGATAAAGCAAAGCAGTTCGACAGATAAAACGACACAGAGTTACACATGGAGTAAAAACAAACATACAGTCAATAATGCAGTATAAACAAGTCTATATACAATGTGAGCAAATGAGGTGAGAAGGGAGGTAAAGGCAAAAAAGGCCATGATGGCAAAGTAAATACAATATAGCAAGTAAAATACTGGAATGGTAGTTTTGCAATGGAAGAATGTGCAAAGTAGAAATAAAAAAATAATGGGGTGCAAAGGAGCAAAATAAATAAATAAATTAAAATTAAATACAGTTGGGAAAGAGGTAGTTGTTTGGGCTAAATTATAGGTGGGCTATGTACAGGTGCAGTAATCTGTGAGCTGCTCTGACAGTTGGTGCTTAAAGCTAGTGAGGGAGATAAGTGTTTCCAGTTTCAGAGATTTTTGTAGTTCGTTCCAGTCATTGGCAGCAGAGAACTGGAAGGAGAGGCGGCCAAAGAAAGAATTGGTTTTGGGGGTGACTAGAGAGATATACCTGCTGGAGCGTGTGCTACAGGTGGGAGATGCTATGGTGACCAGCGAGCTGAGATAAGGGGGGACTTTACCTAGCAGGGTCTTGTAGATGACATGGAGCCAGTGGGTTTGGCGACGAGTATGAAGCGAGGGCCAGCCAACGAGAGCGTACAGGTCGCAATGGTGGGTAGTATATGGGGCTTTGGTGATAAAACGGATTGCACTGTGATAGACTGCATCCAATTTGTTGAGTAGGGTATTGGAGGCTATTTTGTAAATGACATCGCCAAAGTCGAGGATTGGTAGGATGGTCAGTTTTACAAGGGTATGTTTGGCAGCATGAGTGAAGGATGCTTTGTTGCGAAATAGGAAGCCAATTCTAGATTTAACTTTGGATTGGAGATGTTTGATATGGGTCTGGAAGGAGAGTTTACAGTCTAATCAGACACCTAAGTATTTGTAGTTGTCCACGTATTCTAAGTCAGAGCCGTCCAGAGTAGTGATGTTGGACAGGCGGGTAGGTGCAGGTAGCGATCGGTTGAAGAGCATGCATTTAGTTTTACTTGTATTTAAGAGCAATTGGAGGCCACGGAAGGAGAGTTGTATGGCATTGAAGCTTGCCATAGTAAGATGCCAGACAGGCCATAGCAAAGCCCAGACATGTTTGTGGGTTAACGACCACAGTCAGACAGACTGTACATGGACAGTGGTCATGGCTGTGACGTCAGCAGAGCAGAGAGAATCCATTCAGTGTCCTTGAACACTTAAAACCCTGGTCTGGCTGCTCCTTTCCGTGACAGTGTGTATGGGACGGTGTGTGTATGTGTGTGGCAGTGTGTGTGTGTTTGTATGATGGTGTGTGCGTGCCTGGCTCTGGGTTAAAGCCTGTGTGTGAGGGTTGAAGGGCCAGAGATCAATGATTCTTCTTGGTTTGAGCTGAGAGAGAGAGAGAGGGAGAGAGAGAGAGGGAGAGAGGGAGAGAGAGAGAGACCGAGAGAGAGACAGAGGGAGAGAGAGAGAGGGAGAGAGGGAGAGAGAGAGAGACCGAGAGAGAGACAGAGAGAGAGAGAGAGACAGAGAGAGAGAGAGAGAGAGAGAGACAGAGAAAATTTGAAACTCATGTCACCTCACCTCAGTCTTTGGAGAGCTCTCTGCTTTATCTCTGCTCCTGCCTCATCTGGTGGAGGAAATGGGTCGTGACCTCAGAGGGGAATACCTCGCTCCCTTCCTCCTTTCACTCCTCACCCCTCAGCTCCTCCCTCGGAGCCGGCACTTAGCAGCCAGGAGGGCCCCCTTTTCTCCCATAAGCCTTCGCTCCACAGAGGCTAAAGTACAGATGGAATTCTTAAATATTATCTCCCAATTAGTTTATTTTAGCTCTCTGCAGATTATTTAATGAAAAAAAAAGAGAGAGAGAGAGACAGAGCGATAGATAGATAAAGAGAGAGGGGTGAAGGATTTGGAGCGAAGTCAGTTCACAGCCAGGCGGTATCCGGAATGTTGTGGC
The DNA here is from genome assembly GCF_002021735.2 of Oncorhynchus kisutch. Taxonomy (NCBI): domain Eukaryota; kingdom Metazoa; phylum Chordata; class Actinopteri; order Salmoniformes; family Salmonidae; genus Oncorhynchus; species Oncorhynchus kisutch. Next base: position 8,753,352 of record NW_022261979.1, on the reverse strand, counting down.
AGCAGATTTCCACAGCTTAGTAACACGCTACGGCAACAAGTTGTACCACGGGGGCTAACACCTGTATTCATATATAAACACACACACACACACACACACACACACACACACACACACACACACACACACACACACACACACACACACACACACACACACACCTGTATCCATACATAAACACACACACACCTGTAGTCATAACAGCTTCCCCTCCGTATGCCCGCCTGAAATCTGTCAGGTGGAAAATGATCGTGTTGAATTGCAATTCACCTCAATAGAGAGTAGACTATCGTAGAGCGTAGAGCTATTCTCCTGCTGAATCCTTCCCTGTTCTAACCTGGCCTAGCCAGACTTCCCTGTTCTAACCTGGCCCAACTGGACTTCACTGTGCTTCCCTGTTCTAACCTGGCCCAGCCAGACTTCCCTGTTCTAACCTGGCCCAGCCAGACTTCACTGTGCTTCCCTGTTCTAACCTGGCCCAGCCAGACTTCCCTGTTCTAACCTGGCCCAGCCAGACTTCACTGTGCTTCCCTGTTCTAACCTGGCCCAGCCAGGGGGGGGGGGGGGGGGGGGGGGGGGGGGGGGGGGGGGGGGGGGGGGGGGGGGGGGGGGGGGGAGCAGCCCTCAGCCTCTGAAGTGTTCTACATTAGTTATGTCCAACCTGGTGTCTCCTACAGTTACAGGGGGAGGGGGGGGGGGGGAGCAGCCCTCAGCCTCTGAAGTGTTTTACATTAGATATGTCCAACCCAGTGTCTCCTAGCGCCTGGCTTCATACATTCTGATGAGAGATAGCGAGAGAGAGAGAGAGGTGCTGTGATGTCAAGGAGAGACAGAGCCCCCCCCCCACACACTATTCTATTATTCACCTCTATAGACCGAGTGGTTGATATTGTCCCTGAGGTAAAACAGGTTTGAGACAGAGTGGTGGATATTGTCCCTGAGGTAAAACAGGTTAGAGACAGAGTGGTGGATATTGTCCCTGATGTAAAAACAGGTTAGAGACAGAGTGGTGGATATTGTCCCTGAGGTAAAACAGGTTTGAGACAGAGTGGTGGATATTGTCCCTGAGGTAAAACAGGTTAGAGACAGAGTGGTGGATATTGTCCCTGATGTAAAAACAGGTTAGAGACAGAGTGGTGGATATTGTCCCTGAGGTAAAACAGGTTAGAGACAGAGTGGTGGATATTGTCCCTGAGGTAAAACAGGTTTGAGACAGAGTGGTGGATATTGTCCCTGAGGTAAAACAGGTTAGAGACAGAGTGGTGGATATTGTCCCTGAGGTAAAACAGGTTAGAGACAGAGTGGTGATTATTCTCCCTGAGGTAAAACAGGTTTGAGACAGAGTGGTGGATATTGTCCCTGAGGTAAAACAGGTTAGAGACAGAGTGGTGGATATTGTCCCTGATGTAAAAACAGGTTAGAGACAGAGTGGTGGATATTGTCCCTGAGGTAAAACAGGTTAGAGACAGAGTGGTGATTATTCTCCCTGAGGTAAAACAGGTTTGAGACAGAGTGGTGGATATTGTCCCTGAGGTAAAACAGGTTAGAGACAGAGTGGTGGATATTGTCCCTGATGTAAAAACAGGTTAGAGACAGAGTGGTGGATATTGTCCCTGAGGTA
>NW_022261979.1:8724231-8746731 GCF_002021735.2 Oncorhynchus kisutch | reverse complement strand
CCTCCCTCCTCTAAATTATGATATGATAGGCCTGTCCCTCTCTCCCTCCCTCCCTCCCTCTCTCTCTCCCTCCTCTAAATGATGATATGATAGGCCAGTCCCTCTCTTCTCTCCTGGTCTAGTGGGATATATCTCTATTACCATCTTCATTATAGATGAGTCTTTAATGCACCGTCACATTAGGACAGACTGAACTGGACTGGACCCCCAATAATGGCCATTTGATCCTGAGAGTCTGGGTCATATTATCTCTGGCCACAAGGTTGTACTACAACCTGGTCTTTACAGTGGGTTCTGGGAAAGTTATATGGTCAGAGATTCTAGATAAATAACCAAGGTGTTGTAGCCTTCAATCAGGGTCTCACTGTGTCAGAGAGGACAATGGGTCATGTCCACTAGTCTTCATCAGGGTCTCACTGTGTCAGAGAGGACAATGGGTCACGTCCACTAGTCTTCATCAGGGTCTCACTGTGTCAGAGAGGACAATGGGTCATGTCCACTAGTCTTCATCAGGGTCTCACTGTGTCAGAGAGGACAATGGGTCATGTCCACTAGTCTTCATCAGGGTCTCACTGTGTCAGAGAGGACAATGGGTCATGTCCACTAGTCTTCATCAGGGTCTCACTGTGTCAGAGAGGACAATGCGTCATGTCCACTAGTCTTCATCAGGGTCTCACTGTGTCAGAGAGGACAATGGGTCATGTCCACTAGTCTTCATCGGGGTCTCACTGTGTCAGAGAGGACATTGGGTCATGTCCACTAGTCTTCATTAAGGTCTCACTGTGTCAGAGAGGACAATGGGACATGTCCATGAGCCTACTGTACTGAAACCTGACTGAATGAGTTCAGTGTTCAGTCTTGTATAAACACACTAGGGAATAGTGTTCCATTTGGGAGCAGGATAACTACAGGTTCAGATGAATGACAGGAAGGAGAAAATCTCTATCTACAGGTTCAGATGAATGACAGGAAGGAGAAAAGTCTCTATCTACAGGTTCAGATGAATGACAGGAAGGAGAAAAGTCTCTATCTACAGGTTCAGATGAATGACAGGAAGGAGAAAATCTCTATCTACAGGTTCAGATGAATGACAGGAAGGAGAAAATCTCTATCTACAGGTTCAGATGAATGACAGGAAGGAGAAAAGTCTCTATCTACAGGTTCAGATGAATGACAGGAAGGAGAAAAGTCTCTACAGGTTCAGATGAATGACAGGAAGGAGAAAAGTCTCTATCTACAGGTTCAGATGAATGACAGGAAGGAGAAAAGTCTCTACAGGTTCAGATGAATGACAGGAAGGAGAAAAGTCTCTACAGGTTCAGATGAATGACAGGAAGGAGAAAAGTCTCTACAGGTTCAGATGAATGACAGGAAGGAGAAAAGTCTCTACAGGTTCAGATGAATGACAGGAAGGAGAAAAGTCTCTACAGGTTCAGATGAATGACAGGAAGGAGAAAAGTCTCTACAGGTTCAGATGAATGACAGGAAGGAGAAAAGTCTCTACAGGTTCAGATGAATGACAGGAAGGAGAAAAGTCTCTACAGGTTCAGATGAATGACAGGAAGGAGAAAAGTCTCTACAGGTTCAGATGAATGACAGGAAGGAGAAAAGTCTCTACAGGTTCAGATGAATGACAGGAAGGAGAAAAGTCTCTACAGGTTCAGATGAATGACAGGAAGGAGAAAAGTCTCTACAGGTTCAGATGAATGACAGGAAGGAGAAAAGTCTCTACAGGTTCAGATGAATGACAGGAAGGAGAAAAGTCTCTATCTACAGGTTCAGATGAATGACAGGAAGGAGAAAAGTCTCTATCTACAGGTTCAGATGAATGACAGGAAGGAGAAAAGTCTCTATCTACAGGTTCAGATGAATGACAGGAAGGAGAAAAGTCTCTATCTACAGGTTCAGATGAATGACAGGAAGGAGAAAAGTCTCTATCTACAGGTTCAGATGAATGACAGGAAGGAGAAAAGTCTCTACAGGTTCAGATGAATGACAGGAAGGAGAAAAGTCTCTACAGGTTCAGATGAATGACAGGAAGGAGAAAAGTCTCTACAGGTTCAGATGAATGACAGGAAGGAGAAAAGTCTCTACAGGTTCAGATGAATGACAGGAAGGAGAAAAGTCTCTACAGGTTCAGATGAATGACAGGAAGGAGAAAAGTCTCTACAGGTTCAGATGAATGACAGGAAGGAGAAAAGTCTCTTCTCAACTGTCTGAAGTTCCGAAAGTTAAACATGTATAAATAGAATCCATTGAATGGGAAAATCAATGATGTCATAATGAGTGGACTGGCAGCCATATTGAGTGGACTGGCAGCCATATTGAGTGGACTGGCAGCCATATTGAGTGGACTGGCAGCCATATTGAGTGGACTGGCAGCCATATTGAGTGGACTGGCAGCCATATTGAGTGGACTGGCAGCCATATTGAGTGGACTGGCAGTCATATTGAGTGGACTGGCAGCCATATTGAGTGGACTGGCAGCCATATTGAGTGGACTGGCAGTCATATTGAGTGGACTGGCAGCCATATTGAGTGGACTGGCAGCCATATTGAGTGGACTGGCAGCCATATTGAGTGTACTGGCAGCCATATTGAGTGGACTGGCAGCCATATTGAGTGTACTGGCAGCCATATTGAGTGTACTGGCAGCCATATTGAGTGTACTGGCAGCCATATTGAGTGGACTGGCAGCCATATTGAGTGTACTGGCAGCCATATTGAGTGGACTGGCAGCCATATTGAGTGGACTGGCAGCCATATTGAGTGGACTGGCAGCCATATTGAGTGGACTGGCAGCCATATGAGTGGACTGGCAGCCATATTGAGTGGACTGACAGCCATATTGAGTGGACTGGCAGCCATATTGAGTGGACTGGCAGTCATATTGAGTGGACTGGCAGCCATATTGAGTGGACTGGCAGCCATATTGAGTGGACTGGCAGCCATATTGAGTGGACTGCAGCCATAATGAGTGGACTGGCAGCCATATTGAGTGGACTGACAGCCATATTGAGTGGACTGGCAGCCATATTGAGTGGACTGGCAGCCATATTGAGTGGACTGACAGCCATATTGAGTGGACTGGCAGCCATATTGAGTGGACTGGCAGCCATATTGAGTGGACTGGCAGCCATATTGAGTGGACTGGCAGCCATATTGAGTGGACTGGCAGCCATATTGAGTGGACTGGCAGCCATATTGAGTGGACTGGCAGCCATATTGAGTGGACTGGCAGCCATATTGAGTGGACTGACAGCCATATTGAGTGGACTGGCAGCCATATTGAGTGGACTGGCAGCCATATTGAGTGGACTGGCAGTCATATTGAGTGTACTGGCAGCCATATTGAGTGGACTGGCAGTCATATTGAGTGGACTGGCAGCCATATTGAGTGGACTGGCAGCCATATTGAGTGGACTGGCAGCCATATTGAGTGGACTGGCAGCCATATTGAGTGTCCCGTAGCTCACAACAGATGATAACTCACTTCCTCTACTGTACTCTATAATGTAACCTTGGCTAACTCTCTGCTGTCTCTCTACAGGAGCAGCTGTCCCTCCAGCAGAATGGGTCCGTCCCCTCCTCAGGCGTGCTGACTGTATCCTGGAGCCCCTGGAGCCTGGACAGAGAGGGGCTGAAGCTGCTGTCTATCAGCCTGGCTGTGGTGGCTATCCTAGTGGTCTTCATGTGGGAGAAACTCCACTGAGACAGAGGGGCTGGAAGACATGGACCTGGGCCTGTATTTATAGAGCGTCTCGGAGGAGGAGTGCTGATCCAAGATCAGGGCCCCCTCCTTTACAATCATCCTTATATTCTACAAGGCAAAACTGATCCTAGATCAGCATTCATACACCGAGACTCTTTATGAATAAGGGACCTGGATCAAATACATATGGAAATTATTTCCAAGTACTTTGTACTGGGCAAACTAAATCAAGCGTAGCTCGAGTATTTGAAAGAGTTTGACATATTTATTTGGCCCTATAGGTTTGGTTGAAATGGGTTTTGGATGGGTCCTAGTTTAGCTTTATATGAGGAAAAACCTCTCAGTCTTGGACAAAGACGGATTGAATCTGAAGCTGCATATGAGAGTTAGGAAGAGGAGACGAGGGTAGGAAACAAGGACAGGAGATAAGGAGAGGACAGGTTAAAGAGATGTTGTGTGATACTCTGATTTAAGATGGTGGATATCTTTAATTAAAAAGTATTTATTTTGACCACAAGGAAACAGACACAGAAGAACAGGTATATTTTTTGGTAATGAATTTACACCACAGTAAAAGCCCTCTCTGTGTCTGTCGTACTGTCGTACCACATTGTAATTGTTTATCAAAACATGGTTCGTTTTTATTTCCATTTTGACGTCAGTCTACTACTGAGTAGATGGAGACCCCTATGTGCCCTGGTATGAAGTAGTTAGGGAACAGGGTGCTATTTGGGATGTAGTGATGTTACAGTGTGAAACTGCATGTTGTTGGATTCTATTCATGTACATCATAGCAGTGGATCATCTCCTATCCCAGGGGACTTATTGTCTGGCCTAGATCCCTGTCTGCCTCTCAAATGACACCCTATTCCCTATATAGTGCATTACTTTTCACCAGGACTGGCACCCTATTCCCTTTATAGTGCACTACGTTTCACCAGGACCCTATGGGGGGGGGGGGGGGGGGGGGTCTGGCCAAAGGTAGTGCACTATATAGAGAATAGAGTGTCATTTGGGACACAGACTTGACAGTGTTTTCTCATCTTTGTTTGCAGGGTAAAGCTAACCTTAATAAACTTTAATAAACCACAACTCTCTGTCTGGCTTTTTCTTTGCAACTCTTCCTAGAAGGCCAGCATCCCGGAGTCACCTCTTCACTGTTGACGTTGAGACTGGACAGAGGAACTCTGTCTAGAAGGCCAGCATCCCGGAGTCTCCTCTTCACTGTTGACGTTGAGACTGGAGAGAGGAACTCTGCCTAGAAGGCCAGCATCCCGGAGTCGCCTCTTCACTGTTGACGTTGAGACTGGTGTTTTGTAGATACTATTTAATGAAGCTGCCAGTTGAGGACTTGTGAGGCGTCTGTTTCTCAAACTAGACTCTCTAATGTACTTGTCCTCTTGCTCAGTTGTGCACCGGGGCCTCCCACTCCTCTTTCTATTCTGGTTAGGGCCAGTTTGCGCTGTTCTGTGAAGGGAGTAGTATACAGTGTTGTACGAGATCTTCAGTTTCTTGGCAACTTCTCACATGGAACAGCCTTCATTTCTCAGAACAAGAATAGACTGACAAATTTCCGAAGAAAGGTCTTTGTTTCTTGCCATTTTGAGCCTGTAATCGAACCCACAAATGCTGATGCTCCAAATACTCAACTAGTCTAAAGAAGGACAGTTTTATTGCTTCTTTAATCAGAACTACAGTTTTCAACATAACGGCAAAATGGTTTTCTAATGATCAATTAGCCTTTTAAAATGATAAACTTGGATTAGCTAACACAACGTGCCATTGGAACACAGGAGTGATGGTTGCTGATAATGGGCCTCTGTACGCCTATGTAGATATTCCATTTTAAAAAATCAGCCGTTTCCAGCTAAAATAGTAATTTTACAACATTAACAATGTCTACACTGTTTTGTAACTTTAATGGACAAAAGAAATGTGCTTTTCTTTCCAAAACAAGGACATTTCTAACTGACCCCAAACATTTGAGCATTAGGGTATATCTGAGTCTATGTTCAACATGTCTGTCAGCCTGTATATATCTGATATGATGTGGTGATGGTGGGGTGTAGGTCCTGTATGTTGTTGATAGAATGGATGATGGTGGGGGTGTAGGTCCTGTATGTTGTTGATATAATGGATGATGGTGGGGGTGTAGGTCCTGTATGTTGTTGATATAATGGATGATGGTGGGGGTGTAGGTCCTGTATGTTGTTGATATAATGGATGATGGTGGGGGTGTAGGTCCTGTATGTTGTTGATATAATGGATGATGGTGGGGTGTAGGTCATGGAAGATGTGGTGACCCCCAGTCCTCTGTAGTAATGGTAGATGTGGTGACCCCCAGTCCTCTGTAGTAATGGTAGATGTGGTGACCCCCAGTCCTCTGTAGTAATGGTAGATGTGGTGACAGTCCTCTGTAGTAATGGTAGATGTGGTGACCCCCAGTCCTCTGTAGTAATGGTAGATGTGGTGACCCCCAGCCCTCTGTAGTAATGGTAGATGTGGTGACCCCCAGTCCTCTGTAGTAATGGTAGATGTGGTGACCCCCAGTCCTCTGTAGTAATGGTAGATGTGGTGACCCCCAGCCCTCTGTAGTAATGGTAGATGTGTTGACTCCCAGCCCTCTGTAGTAATGGTAGATGTGGTGACCCCCAGTCCTCTGTAGTAATGGTAGATGTGGTGACTCCCAGTCCTCTGTAGTAATGGTAGATGTGGTGACCCCCAGTCCTCTGTAGTAATGGTAAATGTGGTGACTCCCAGTCCTCTGTAGTAATGGTAGATGTGGTGACCCCCAGCCCTCTGTAGTAATGGTAGATGTGGTGACTACCAGTCCTCTGTAGTAATGATAGAAGTGGTGACCCCCAGCCCTCTGTAGTAATGGTAGATGTGGTGACCCCCAGTCCTCTGTAGTAATGGTAGATGTGGTGACTCCCATTCCTCTGTAGTAATGGTAGATGTGGTGACTCCCAGTCCTCTGTAGTAATGGTAGATGTGGTGACCCCCAGTCCTCTGTAGTAATGGTAGATGTGGTGACCCCCAGTCCTCTGTAGTAATGGTAGATGTGGTGACCCCCAGTCCTCTGTAGTAATGGTAGATGTGGTGACTCCCAGTCCTCTGTAGTAATGGTAGATGTGGTGACAGTCCTCTGTAGTAATGGTAGATGTGGTGACCCCCAGTCCTCTGTAGTAATGGTAGATGTGGTGACCCCCAGTCCTCTGTAGTAATGGTAGATGTGGTGACCCCCAGTCCTCTGTAGTTATGGTAGATGTGGTGACCCACAGCCTCTAGGATAAACAGAAGTACAGCCCACAGGAAGTAGTATTTGATGAAATGACACCACCATCCTTTCTCCTCACAGATTAGCTAGCTGGGTTTGAGTAGGATTTCACTGATGTTCCAATTCTTCTTCTTTTAATCCCTGTTTTTATTGAAGAACACACAAAAAAATAGTTGAAATAAAACATGAAAAATAGGAACGTCTGGCAGGTACAAGCACACGTCATACTTTCATCAGATTAGTTACTGTTACGTCATCTTCAAGTACGAAACCCATTTTTCTCCAGTGTTTCTGGCTTCTCTCCTCATGAATTCTTTAAGCCCGGGGTTTATACACTTCATTACAATGTATTTCTTTAACCATGTCTATCCGATGTGTCACGGTGGGAGGGGTCTTTTTTTGTGGAACTGTGCACCGTGGAGCGACTCACCAAGGTTGGCAGGTGCACGGTGTTTTCTCCGACACATTGGTGCGGCTGGCTTCTGGGTTGGATGCGCGCTGTGTTAAGATGCAGTGGTTGGGTTGGGTCGTGTATCGGAGGACGCATGACTTTCAACCTTCGTCTCTCCCGAGACCGTACGGGAGTTGTAGCGATGAGACAAGTAGCTACTAAAACAATTGGATACCACGAAATTGGGGAGAAAAAGGGCAAAAAAAATATATATATTATACAGATTTGAAACAGGTGTATAAACAGGTGTACAAACAGGTGTACAAACAGGTGTACAAACAGGTGTATAAACAGGTGTACAAACAGGTGTACAAACAGGTGTATAAACAGGTGTACAAACAGGTGTACAAACAGGTGTATAAACAGGTGTACAAACAGGTGTACAAACAGGTGTATAAACAGGTGTAGAAACAGGTGTATAAACAGGTGTACAAACAGGTGTATAAACAGGTGTACAAACAGGTGTACAAACAGGTGTACAAACAGGTGTATAAACAGGTGTACAAACAGGTGTACAAACAGGTGTATAAACAGGTGTACAAACAGGTGTACAAACAGGTGTATAAACAGGTGTACAAACAGGTGTACAAACAGGTGTATAAACAGGTGTAGAAACAGGTGTATAAACAGGTGTACAAACAGGTGTATAAACAGGTGTATAAACAGGTGTACAAACAGGTGTAGAAACAGGTGTATAAACAGGTGTACAAACAGGTGTACAAACAGGTGTATAAACAGGTGTACAAACAGGTGTATAAACAGGTGTACAAACAGGTGTATAAACAGGTGTACAAACAGGTGTACAAACAGGTGTATAAACAGGTGTAGAAACAGGTGTATAAACAGGTGTACAAACAGGTGTATAAACAGGTGTATAAACAGGTGTACAAACAGGTGTATAAACAGGTGTACAAACAGGTGTACAAACAGGTGTACAAACAGGTGTACAAACAGGTGTACAAACAGGTGTACAAACAGGTGACGCAAAAAAAAAGATTTTTTTTGTTTACATATGCTCTCCTGAATTTTCAGGGATGAAGCCGAGGTCGTGTGCGGGCCAGCTCAGCAGTTTGACCTCTCTAACTAAATGAATTTGCTACCCTAAACCCATGTCTTAAGAGAGAAATTAATCCACCAATTTTGTCTTTTGGATATTTTTATTGCCATGTCCTTGTTACCCAAAACTGACTGTATGGGTATCTCAGACGGTTTCCACTAATTGGTCTTTTGACCAATCAAATCATATCTTTTCACGTCAGATCTTTTTCAGAGCTGATCTGATTGGTCAAAAGACCAATTACTGAAGAAAAAAAAGATCAGAATTGGGCTACCTGTCTAAACGCAGCCAGAAGTGTGTGAATGTTTCTGCTTTAATTGACAGCCTCTCGATGAACGCCACGAGACAGCATTGATTGCACCCGTCAACGTAACGATTATATGCCAAACCCATATCAGAATATCAGCAAGGGAGTAATTGACAATCAAGGTTCAAGACTGTGGCCATCGCCTGCAATCATTTAGGTGGAGACGTGGAAGTTTGTGCGTCACCAGTAGAGACGTGTTCCTGGGTGTTAACGAGAGGGGATCTGATAGATCCGTGCTTCTACACCTGCATTGCTTGCTGTTTGGGGTTTTAGGCTGGGTTTCTGTACAGCACTTTGAGATATCAGCTGATGTACGAAGGGCTATATAAATAAATTTGATTTGATTTGATCTGATCTCTTCAGGGCTGTACATACAGACCAAGGATGTGAACCCGTAACTGCCAGAATAAAGGGAACACTTGAGGAAACGAGGGCTCAAAGTAAACTGAAAGCAGATGCTTCCACACAGGTGTGGTTCCTGAGTTAATTAAGCAGTTAACAACCCATCATGCTTAGCGTCATTGTATAAAAAAAAATGCTAGGCAGGCCAATATTTTGGCTACCATGGCTATCCCCCCATAGGATGACAATGCATCCACAGGACACGATTAGTCACTTGTAGCATCGATGTCAAGGTGCATTGAAGCTGTTCTGGCCCACAGCCCTATTGCAGGAAAGGGGGATACCTAGTTAGTTGTACAACTGAAAGTATTCAGCTGAAATGATTCAGAGAGGTGCGAGGGGGGGGTGCTGCCTTAATCGAAATCCACGTCATCGGCACCCAGGGAACAGTGAGTTAACTGCTTTGTTCAGGGGCAGAACGACAGATCTTTACCATGTCAGCTCGGGGATAAGATCCAGCAACCTTTCGGTTACTAGTCCAACGCTCTAACCACTAGGTGACCTGCCGTCCCTACACTCTAACCACTAGGCTACCTGCCTCTAACCACTAGGCTACCTGTCTCTAACCACTAGGCTACCTGTCTCTAACCACTAGGCTACCTGTCTCTAACCACTAGGCTACCTGTCTCTAACCACTAGGCTACCTGTCTCTAAACACTAGGCTACCTGTCTCTAACCACTAGGCTACCTGCCTCTAACCACTAGGCTACCTGTCTCTAACCACTAGGCTACCTGCCTCTAACCACTAGGCTACCTGTCTCTAACCACTAGGCTACCTGCCTCTAACCACTAGGCTACCTGCCTGTAACCACTAGGCTACCTGTCTCTAACCACTAGGCTACCTGCCTCTAACCACTAGGCTACCTGTCTCTAACCACTAGGCTACCTGCCTCTAACCACTAGGCTACCTGTCTCTAACCACTAGGCTACCTGCCTGTAACCACTAGGCTACCTGTCTCTAACCACTAGGCTACCTGCCTCTAACCACTAGGCTACCTGTCTCTAAACACTAGGCTACCTGTCTCTAACCACTAGGCTACCTGCCTCTAACCACTAGGCTACCTGTCTCTAACCACTAGGCTACCTGTCTCTAACCACTAGGCTACCTGCCTCTAACCACTAGGCTACCTGCCTCTAACCACTAGGCTACCTGCCTCTAACCACTAGGCTACCTGCCTCTAACCACTAGGCTACCTGTCTCTAACCACTAGGCTACATGTCTCTAACCACTAGGCTACCTGTCTCTAACCACTAGGCTACCTGTCTCTAACCACTAGGCTACCTGTCTCTAACCACTAGGCTACCTGTCTCTAACCACTAGGCTACCTGCCTCTAACCACTAGGCTACCTGCCTCTAACCACTAGGCTACCTGCCTCTAACCACTAGGCTACCTGTCTCTAACCATTAGGCTACTTGTCTCTAACCACTAGGCTACCTGCCTCTAACCACTAGGCTACCTGCCTCTAACCACTAGGCTACCTGCCTCTAACCACTAGGCTACCTGTCTCTAACCACTAGGCTACCTGCCTCTAACCACTAGGCTACCTGTCTCTAACCACTAGGCTACCTGTCTCTAACCACTAGGCTACCTGCCTCTAACCACTAGGCTACCTGCCTCTAACCACTAGGCTACCTGCCTCTAACCACTAGGCTACCTGCCTCTAACCACTAGGCTACCTGTCTCTAACCACTAGGCTACCTGTCTCTAACCACTAGGCTACCTGCCTCTAACCACTAGGCTACCTGCCTCTAACCACTAGGCTACCTGCCTCTAACCACTAGGCTACCTGCCTCTAACCACTAGGCTACCTGTCTCTAACCACTAGGCTACCTGCCTCTAACCACTAGGCTACCTGCCTCTAACCACTAGGCTACCTGCCTCTAACCACTAGGCTACCTGCCTCTAACCACTAGGCTACCTGCCTCTAACCACTAGGCTACCTGTCTCTAACCACTAGGCTACCTGTCTCTAACCACTAGGCTACCTGCCTCTAACCACTAGGCTACCTGCCTCTAACCACTAGGCTACCTGCCTCTAACCACTAGGCTACCTGTCTCTAACCACTAGGCTACCTGTCTCTAACCACTAGGCTACCTGCCTCTAACCACTAGGCTACCTGCCTCTAACCACTAGGCTACCTGCCTCTAACCACTAGGCTACCTGTCTCTAACCACTAGGCTACATGTCTCTAACCACTAGGCTACCTGTCTCTAACCACTAGGCTACCTGTCTCTAACCACTAGGCTACCTGTCTCTAACCACTAGGCTACCTGTCTCTAACCACTAGGCTACCTGTCTCTAACCACTAGGCTACCTGCCTCTAACCACTAGGCTACCTGCCTCTAACCACTAGTCTACCTGCTGGTGCTTTCTTTTGGCAGTTACCTGAATGTTCAAGAACTCTGCAATCAGTTTTCTGGATTTCTTTTCAAGACGTAGATGGTGTTAAAGCTAGAATCCTTAGTTGAAACAATAACAAAGTCCGATCCCTGCCCCTGTTTTGCTAAAAAAGCTAAAGGATTGAGGCTTGAGAAATGTAACCAGTCACAAATTCGTAGACGAGCTATGGATGCCAGGACTGACCATCCATAATATCAAATGTATATTTTTAACCATACAGTGTTTGTTTACATTTACGATCTTTACAAGTAAAACAAGCTTATATTTTGAGGTCTGATGGGATGTTTATTGTTAATTGTTTACTCCATGTGTAACTCTGTGTTGTCTGTTCACACTGCCTAGGCTTTATCTTGGCCAAATAAAGGTGTTCTCAACTAGCCTGCCTGGTTAAATAAAGGTGTTCTCAACTAGCCTACCTGGTTAAATAAAGGTGTTCTCAACTAGCCTACCTGGTTAAATAAAGGTGTTCTCAACTAGCCTACCTGGTTAAATAAAGGTGTTCTCAACTAGCCTACCTGGTTAAATAAAGGTGTTCTCAACTAGCCTACCTGGTTAAATAAAGGTGTTCTCAACTAGCCTGCCTGGTTAAATAAAGGTGTTCTCAACTAGCCTACCTGGTTAAATAAAGGTGTTCTCAACTAGCCTACCTGGTTAAATAAAGGTGTTCTCAACCCGCCTACCTGGTTAAATAAAGGTGAAATAAAAAACGACAGTTCACAGTGAGGGCATTGTGGGAATTGTTGCTCCAACAGAGATGTGACTCACGTAAGATATTATTAGTATATTATTCAAGAATCAATAGGTATTGATCGTTCATTTATAAGTCCAAAAACTAATGTAGCAAGTGTATGGTCCAGCTTTAATGTTTAAAGCACAACAACAAACCAGTCTTCTCGCTTGTTAATGCAATTAGACAGTTAATTATAAAGTTAATTGTAAAGTTAATTGTTGAGTTAATTGATGGTAAAATAGAGAAATCCATCTTAATAACAGCTTGAAGACAATAGTCATACCAAGAGAGACATCCCATCCTGCAGATTTCATTTCCTTGTTACAAAGTGGTTAATGACATCTGCAGTTCCTCCCACAGCATTGAAGTGCTCCGTCTCCACAAGCACATTAGAGGGCTGTTAAGATGAATGTTGTTGACTGGCACAAATGTTGACTTAGGTCCCCAAATGACTTTGAATTACCCTCAGTTGATTCAGTCAAAGGCATAAGCCCAAACACTGGCTCGGCTGGCAAGTGACCAACACACTCAATACAAGCAATCTTTCTCACAATGGGTTGTTGTGAAATCCCAAGGTGCATTGCAACAACGGAGGAGTGTGTGTGTGGGTTAGATAACACTGACAGAGCCATGAAGCCAGCCAGCCACAAGGGCCACACAACTTAGGAACATAGAGTCAGACAGCCAGACTCGAGGGCCACCCAACTCAAGGACACAGCGCACCCCTCGTAGGGAAAACTAAAGCCCTGCATTGAGTTTAATGTTTACTACGATGTGTTTGCCAAGTCATTTCCCTTGGAACAGTCACTATGGTGTGTAGAGCACTGTAAACACAGAGACATCAATGGGTAGAGATAGGAAGGGAGAAGGGTAGAGATAAAGAAAGAAAGAAAGAAAGAGAAGGAAGGAAGGAAGGAAGGAAGGGAGAAGGGTAGAGATAAAGAAAGAAAGAGGGAAAGGAAAGAAAGAAAGAGAAAGGAAGGAAGGAAGGAAGGGAGAAGGGTAGAGATAAAGAAAGAAAGAAAGAAAGGAAGGAAGGAAGGAAGGAAGGAAGGAAGGAAGGAAGGAAGGAAGGAAGGAGAAGGGTAGAGATAAAGAAAGAAAGAGGGAAGGAAAGGAAGGAAGGGAAGGAGAAGGGTAGAGATAAAGAAAGAAGGAAGGAAGGAAGGAAGGAAGGAAGGAAGGAGAAGGGTAGAGATAAAGAAAGAAAGAAAGAAAGAAAGAAAGAAAGAAAGAGAGAAAGAGAGGGAAAGGAAGGAAGGAAGGTAGGAAGGAAGGACGGACGGACAGAGAGCTCATATTTGTGCATTGAATCCATAAAGAGAGGATTCACTGAATTAGAATGTAACGTGAGTTTCCATCCGGTCCTTTGGAACTCTCACAGTTCTGTTAACTGGGCCGTTCATTTATAGTACATTTTTATATGGTTTAAGTGCATTTGGACTCAACAAGATCCTTTCATTACTGAAATTAAAATGACAATTTCTGCTTGGTGAAACTTCATTTGGTTCATTTGAGGCTATTGATGTTCACAGTGAGGGGCATTGTGGCTCCAACAGAGATGTGATTCACAGAGAGAAGAGCTGAGATGAGGATCTGGCCCACGTTTACATCTGCCCCGGCGTCCCAAATGAGACCCTATTTCTTATGTGGTGCACTACTATTAACCAGAGCCCATTGGGGAGTGCACGGTATAGGGAATAGGGTGCCATTAGGGCCCAATCCATGAAAAACCAGAGTGTTCCCTCATCTCACCATGTGATGCTCACTTCCCTATTACCATCAATTATTATCTAATGCTTTTTCATCACATTACACTAACTGGGCAATGAGGTGATGTGATACGACGCTGGAAATACCTCTTCCTTTCTAGTACAGATCAGTGGGACAGCAGCCTCTCATCCTGTCGCTGGAACTCATTGTTCTTGTGAGATGCCTACAGTGCTGAACACTGTGGTGTTTTAGTGCTGACTACTGTGGTGTTTTAGTGCTGACTACTGTGGTGTTTTAGTGCTGAGTACTGTGGTTTTTAGTGTTGACTACTGTGGTGTTTTAGTGCTGACTACTGTGGTGTTTTAGTGCTGACTACTGTGGTGTTTTAGTGCTGACTACTGTGGTGTTTTAGTGCTGACTACTGTGGTGTTTTAGTGCTGACTACTGTGGTGTTTTAGTGCTGACTACTGTGGTGTTTTAGTGCTGACTACTGTGGTGTTTTAGTGCTGACTACTGTGGTGTTTTAGTGTTGACTACTGTGGTGTTTTAGTGCTGACTACTGTGGTGTTTTAGTGCTGACTACTGTGGTGTTTTAGTGCTGACTACTGTGGTGTTTTAGTGCTGACTACTGTGGTGTTTTAGTGTTGACTACTGTGGTGTTTTAGTGCTGACTACTGTGGTGTTTTAGTGCTGACTACTGTGGTGTTTTAGTGCTGACTACTGTGGTGTTTTAGTGCTGACTACTGTGGTGTTTTAGTGCTGACTACTGTGGTGTTTTAGTGTTGACTACTGTGGTGTTTTAGTGTTGACTACTGTGGTGTTTTAGTGCTGAATACTGTGGTGTTTTAGTGCTGACTACTGTGGTGTTTTAGTGCTGACTACTGTGGTGTTTTAGTGCTGACTACTGTGGTGTTTTAGTGCTGACTACTGTGGTGTTTTAGTGCTGAATACTGTGGTGTTTTAGTGTTGAATACTGTGGTGTTTTAGTGCTGAATACTGTGGTGTTTTAGTGTTGACTACTGTGGTGTTTAGTGTTTTAGTGTTGACTACTGTGGTGTTTTAGTGCTGACTACTGTGGTGTTTAGTGTTTTAGTGTTGACTACTGTGGTGTTTTAGTGCTGAATACTGTGGTGTTTTAGTGCTGACTACTGTGGTTTTTTAGTGCTGAATACTGTGGTGTTTAGTGTTTTAGTGTTGACTACTGTGGTGTTTTAGTGCTGACTACTGTGGTGTTTAGTGTTTTAGTGCTGACTACTGTGGTGTTTAGTGTTTTAGTGCTGACTACTGTGGTGTTTAGTGTTTTAGTGCTGACTACTGTGGTGTTTTAGTGCTGACTACTGTGGTGTTTAGTGTTTTAGTGTTGACTACTGTGGTGTTTTAGTGCTGAATACTGTGGTGTTTTAGTGCTGAATACTGTGGTGTGTTTTAGTGCTGAATACTGTGGTGTTTAGTGTTTTAGTGGTGACTACTGTGGTGTTTTAGTGCTGAACACTGTGGTGTTTAGTGTTTTAGTGGTGACTACTGTGGTGTTTAGTGGTGAATACTGTGGTGTTTTAGTGCTGATTACTGTGGTGTTTTAGTGGTGACTACTGTGGTGTTTTAGTGTTGACTACTGTGGTGTTTTAGTGCTGACTACTGTGGTGTTTTAGTGCTGAATACTGTGGTGTTTAGTGTTTTAGTGGTGACTACTGTGGTGTTTTAGTGTTGACTACTGTGGTGTTTTAGTGCTGACTACTGTGGTGTTTTAGTGCTGAATACTGTGGTGTTTTAGTGCTGACTACTGTGGTGTTTTAGTGCTGACTACTGTGGTGTTTTAGTGCTGAATACGGTGGTGTTTTAGTGCTGATTACTGTGGTGTTTTAGTGCTGAATACTGTGGTGTTTTAGTGCTGACTACTGTGGTGTTTTAGTGCTGACTACTGTGGTGTTTTAGTGCTGACTACTGTGGTGGTTTTAGTGCTGCCTACTGTGGTGTTTTAGTGCTGATTACTGTGGTGTTTTAGTGCTGAATACGGTGGTGTTTTAGTGCTGATTACTGTGGTGTTTTAGTGCTGGATACTGTGGTGTTTTAGTGCTGACTACTGTGGTGTTTTAGTGCTGACTACTGTGGTGTTTTAGTGCTGACTACTGTGGTGTTTTAGTGCTGATTACTGTGGTGTTTTAGTGCTGAATACTGTGGTGTTTTAGTTCTGACTACTGTGGTGTTTTAGTGCTGAATACTGTGGTGTTTTAGTGCTGATTACTGTGGTGTTTTAGTGTTGACTACTGTGGTGTTTTAGTGCTGATTACTGTGGTGTTTTAGTGCTGAATACTGTGGTGTTTTAGTGCTGAATACTGTGGTGTTTTAGTGCTGATTACTGTGGTGTTTTAGTGCTGACTACTGTGGTGTTTTAGTGCTGAATACTGTGGTGTTTTAGTGTTGAATACTGTGGTGTTTTAGTGTTGACTACTGTGGTGTTTAGTGTTTTAGTGTTGACTACTGTGGTGTTTTAGTGCTGACTACTGTGGTGTTTAGTGTTTTAGTGTTGACTACTGTGGTGTTTTAGTGCTGAATACTGTGGTGTTTTAGTGCTGACTACTGTGGTTTTTTAGTGCTGAATACTGTGGTGTTTAGTGTTTTAGTGTTGACTACTGTGGTGTTTTAGTGCTGACTACTGTGGTGTTTAGTGTTTTAGTGCTGACTACTGTGGTGTTTAGTGTTTTAGTGCTGACTACTGTGGTGTTTAGTGTTTTAGTGCTGACTACTGTGGTGTTTTAGTGCTGACTACTGTGGTGTTTAGTGTTTTAGTGTTGACTACTGTGGTGTTTTAGTGCTGAATACTGTGGTGTTTTAGTGCTGAATACTGTGGTGTGTTTTAGTGCTGAATACTGTGGTGTTTAGTGTTTTAGTGGTGACTACTGTGGTGTTTTAGTGCTGAACACTGTGGTGTTTAGTGTTTTAGTGGTGACTACTGTGGTGTTTAGTGGTGAATACTGTGGTGTTTTAGTGCTGATTACTGTGGTGTTTTAGTGGTGACTACTGTGGTGTTTTAGTGTTGACTACTGTGGTGTTTTAGTGCTGACTACTGTGGTGTTTTAGTGCTGAATACTGTGGTGTTTAGTGTTTTAGTGGTGACTACTGTGGTGTTTTAGTGTTGACTACTGTGGTGTTTTAGTGCTGACTACTGTGGTGTTTTAGTGCTGAATACTGTGGTGTTTTAGTGCTGACTACTGTGGTGTTTTAGTGCTGACTACTGTGGTGTTTTAGTGCTGAATACGGTGGTGTTTTAGTGCTGATTACTGTGGTGTTTTAGTGCTGACTACTGTGGTGTTTTAGTGCTGACTACTGTGGTGTTTTAGTGCTGATTACTGTGGTGTTTTAGTGCTGAATACGGGGGTGTTTTAGTGCTGATTACTGTGGTGTTTTAGTGCTGAATACTGTGGTGTTTTAGTGCTGACTACTGTGGTGTTTTAGTGCTGATTACTGTGGTGTTTTAGTGTTGACTACTGTGGTGTTTTAGTGCTGATTACTGTGGTGTTTTAGTGCTGAATACTGTGGTGTTTTAGTGCTGATTACTGTGGTGTTTTAGTGCTGAATACTGTGGTGTTTTAGTTCTGACTACTGTGGTGTTTAGTGCTGACTACTGTGGTGTTTTAGTGTTTCACTGCTGTGTTTGTGACATTAAAGGATAATGTTTGTTAATTTGTCATTACTCTGTAAATACACTTTTAGCTACCCTATAATATTTAAAAGCAAACAGCAAGATGTTTTGTAAATGTATTTATTGAAGCGTTAGGTGATGAAATACATATTAACATACTGGAATGAAGAATGTTTTCGTTTTTTCGTCCTATTTCTACATACTCAGAGTGTCTCTTCAAACAGAGAAGGCGTCTGCCTGGAGTCGAGAGAAGCACCGCCGTTGTCAAACAAACCATTGGTTTGACTGCGTGCGTCACCGAGGCAACAAGGCAATAATTGAACATTGCGCTGAAATACAGACCGTTGTTTATTATGACGTATACAACCTGAGGCCTAACTGACAGAGAGCCAGTGAAAGGAGCTCTCCACACAACGCTATAACGGAGGAATGAGCTTTCAACGCCTCAAATAATCTGATGACCTGGCAGCGTTTGCACAACGGGTGAGCAGCATGCCTGATTCATTGGTGTGTGTGTGTGTGTGTGTGTGTGTGTGTGTGTGTGTGTGTGTGTGTGTGTGTGTGTGTGTGTGTGTGTGTGTGTGTGTGTGTGTGTGTGTGTGTGTGTGTGTTTTTGAGTGTTCAAAGCCAACCCAAGGACACGGATAGTGTGAAACACAGTGTGTGTCTGACTGATGTTGTGAGATTCACTCTGAACAGGTGCTGAGACAGGATATCAGGGCCTGTTTAGAGGAACCAGTTGTTATTTACAGAACACGGATGCTGAGACAGGATATCAGGGCCTGTTTAGAGAAAGGAGTTGGTATTTACAGAACACGGATGCTGAGACAGGATATCAGGGCCTGTTTAGAGAAATCAGTTGGTATTTACAGAACACGGATGCTGAGACAGGATATCAGGGCCTGTTTAGAGAAAGCAGTTGTAGCAGTAGAGAATGATGTGAAAACATGAATGGCTATTGACGTTGATGATGATCATTGAGTATATGATACATGGAATGTTTAGGCACACGTGTATGAATGTGTGTATTCTCATTTGACATGTACACTGAGTGTACAAAACATTAAGAACACCTGCTCTTTCCATGGTATAGACTGACCAGGTGAATCCAGGTGAAAGATATGATCCCTTATTGATGCCACTTTGTTAAATCCACTTTAATCAGTGTAGATCAGGCTTACCCAAGGGGTGCATGTTTTGGTTTTTGCCGGAGCAATACACAGCTGATTGATCAAGCTTTGGG
This sequence comes from Oncorhynchus kisutch, assembly GCF_002021735.2. Classification (NCBI taxonomy): domain Eukaryota; kingdom Metazoa; phylum Chordata; class Actinopteri; order Salmoniformes; family Salmonidae; genus Oncorhynchus; species Oncorhynchus kisutch. Next base: position 8,727,797 of record NW_022261979.1, on the reverse strand, counting down.
GCGGCAGGGTCGCCTAGTGGTTAGAGTGTAGGGACGGCAGGTCGCCTAGTGGTTAGAGTGTAGGGGTGGCAGGTAGCCTAGTGGTTAGAGTGTAGGGGCAGGCAGGTAGCCTACTGGTTAGAGTGGAGGGACGGCAGGTTGCCTAGTGGTTAGAGTGGAGGGACGGCAGGTCGCCTAGTGGTTAGAGTGTAGGGACGGCAGGTCGCCTAGTGGTTAGAGTGGAGGGACGGCAGGTAGTCTAGTGGTTAGAGTGGAGGGACGGCAGGTAGTCTAGTGGTTAGAGTGTAGGGACGGCAGGTTGCCTAGTGGTTAGAGTGGAGGGACGGCAGGTTGCCTAGTGGTTAGAGTGGAGGGACGGCAGGTCGCCTAGTGGTTAGAGTGTAGGGGCGGCATGTTTGCCTAGTGGTTAGAGTGTAGGGATGGCAGGTTGCCTAGTGGTTAGAGTGTAGGGGCGGCAGGGTAGCCTAGTGGTTAGAGCGTTGGACTAGCTAACTGAAAGGTTGCAAGATCAAATCCCCTGAGCTGACGAGGTAAAAATCTGTCGTTCTGTCCCTGAACAAGGCAGTTAACCCACTGTTCCCTGGTAGACCGTCATTCTAAAATAAGAATTTGTTCTTAACTGACTTGTCTAGTTAAATAAATAAATGTGCACCCTTTGGGGTCCCGAGGACCGAGTTTGGAAAACACAGGTGTAGATGAAGGGGAGGAGACGGGTTAAAGAAGGAATTTTAAGCCTTGAGACAGTTGAGACATGGATTGTGTCTGTGTGCCATTCAGAGGGTGAATGGGCAAGACTAAAGATTTAAGAGCCTTTGAACAGGGTTATGGTAGAAGGTGCCAGGCGCACCGGTTTGTGTCAAGAACTGCAACGTTGCTGGATTTTTTTCCCGTGATTATCAAGAACGGTCCACCACCAAAAAGGACATCCAGCCCACTTGACACAACTGTGAGAAGCACTGGAGTCAATATGGGCCAACATCACTGTGGAACGCTTTCGACACCTTGTAGTGCCCCATGCCCTGGACAAATTGAGGCTGTTCTGAGGGCAAAAGAGGACGCAGCTCAATATTAGGACGGTGTTCTTAATGTTTGGTATACTGTAGTTCTGTTCTTGTCTATTAATGTTCTGTATTATGTTTCATGTTCTGTGTTGGACCCCCAGGAAGAGGAGCTGCTGCTTGTGCAACAGCTAATAGGGATCCTAATAAAATACCCAATACCCTTTGCTCTCCCCCCAGCAGCATGCCTATGCAACTGCCAAAATAAAGGAAGCACCAACATAGTGTATTTAAAATAAATGTTTTACCTTCACCTTTATCAGTGGATTATTATTATTTTACCTTTATTTAACCAGGCAAGTCAGTTAAGAACACATTTTTATTTACAATGACGGCCTACCGGGGAACAGTGGGTTAACTGCCTTGTTCAGGGGAACAGTGGGTTAACTGCCTTGTTCAGGGGAACAGTGGGTTAACTGCCTTGTTCAGGGGAACAGTGGGTTAACTGCCTTGTTCAGGGGAACAGTGGGTTAACTGCCTTGTTCAGGGGAACAGTGGGTTAACTGCCTTGTTCAGGGGAACAGTGGGTTAACTGCCTTGTTCAGGTGAACAGTGGGTTAACTGCCTTGTTCAGGGGAACAGTGGGTTAACTGTCTTGTTCAGGGGAACAGTGGGTTAACTGCCTTGTTCAGGGGAACAGTGGGTTAACTGCCTTGTTCAGGGGAACAGTGGGTTAACTGCCTTGTTCAGGGGAACAGTGGGTTAACTGCCTTGTTCAGGGGAACAGTGGGTTAACTGCCTTGTTCAGGGGAACAGTGGGTTAACTGCCTTGTTCAGGGGAACAGTGGGTTAACTGCCTGTTCAGGGGCAGAATGACAGATGTTTTCCAGCTCGGGGATTCGATCTAGCAACCTTTCGTTTACTGGCCCAACGCTCTAACCACCAGGCTATCTGCCTCTAACCACTAGGCTACCTGCCTCTAACCACTAGGCTACCTGCCTCTAACCACTAGGCTACCTGCCTCTAACCACTAGGCTACCTGCCTCTAACCACTAGGATACCTGCCTCTAACCACTAGGCTACCTGCCTCTAACCACTAGGCCACCTGCCTCTAACCACTAGGCTACCTGCCTCTAACCACTAGGCTACCTGCCTCTAACCACTAGGCTACCTGCCTCTAACCACTAGGCTACCTGTCTCTAACCACTAGGCTACCTGCCTCTAACCACTAGGCTACCTGTCTCTAACCACTAGGCTACCTGTCTCTAACCACTAGGCTACCCGTCTCTAACCACTAGGCTACCTGCCAACTTCAAATTTGTTTATGTGTAAATGTTTTTCACCTAAAATCTTTACAGACAAGAAGAAGAAGAAAGATCAGTTATATTTGACTAACTCATGGTGACAAAAACTGTCAGAACTTCAAGGTCTCGAAGTGTCTGGAACTCTATAGGAGGAAGTGTCTGGAACTCTATAGGAGGAAGTGTCTGGAACTCTATAGGAGGAAGTGTCTGGAACTCTATAGGAGGAAGTGTCTGGAACTCTATAGGAGGAAGTGTCTGTAACTCTATAGGAGGAAGTGTCTGGAACTCTATAGGAGGAAGTGTCTGTAACTCTATAGGAGGAAGTGTCTGGAACTCTATAGGAGGAAGTGTCTGGAACTCTATAGGAGGAAGTGTCTGGAACTCTATAGGAGGAAGTGTCTGGAACTCTATAGGAGGAAGTGTCTGTAACTCTATAGGAGGAAGTGTCTGGAACTCTATAGGAGGAAGTGTCTGTAACTCTATAGGAGGAAGTGTCTGGAACTCTATAGGAGGAAGTGTCTGGAACTCTATAGGAGGAAGTGTCTGGAACTCTATAGGAGGAAGTGTCTGTAACTCTATAGGAGGAAGTGTCTGGAACTCTATAGGAGGAAGTGTCTGGAACTCTATAGGAGGAAGTGTCTGGAACTCTATAGGAGGAAGTGTCTGGAACTCTATAGGAGGAAGTGTCTGGAACTCTATAGGAGGGATGTGATGCCATTATTCCACGAGAAAACGGCGTCTCAGGCTCCGCTCCTGAATGGTCAAAAAGTGTTGAACTGGGTTGAGATGTGGTGACTGACACGGCCGCGGCATGTGACTTACCTCGTTGTCATCCTGCTCGTCAAACCGTTCAGTGACCACTCGTGCCCTGCGGATGGGGGCATCGTCATCCTATGGGGGGGCGTAAACATGGTAGCCAAAATAATGGCCTGCCCAGCATTTGTATACATGACCCTAAGCACTATGGGATGTCAAGTGCTTGATTCACATCTTCCCAGGAACATTCAAGGCACGAACAAGTCATTTACTGTCCTGCATGTTGTTGTGGTTCCTGTTGAGCCTTTAGCTAAATGTGTTTCCTGAAGAACAGATATAGGTTTGATATTCATTCACATAACGGTATAGGCTGCTAATCAAGGCCCCACCGTCCCTCCTCTCTGTCTCTCACGATGCCACAACATCATCTTTGAGCCAGCTAATGAGACAACGGGCTCTCTGTTCTGAGAACACAGCCCTGGTAGGGCTGGGGAGTTGTCACTGACAG
>NW_022261979.1:8708111-8713111 GCF_002021735.2 Oncorhynchus kisutch | reverse complement strand
GACCAGGAGAAGACCGGGAGAGGGCTGGGAGAAGGACCGGGAGAGGGCTGGGAGAGGGCTGGGAGAAGACCAGGAGAAGACCGGGAGAGGGCTGGGAGAAGACCGGGAGAAGACCGGGAGAGGGCTGAGAGAAGACCAGGAGAAGACCGGGAGAGGGGCTGAGAGAAGACCAGGAGAAGACCGGGAGAGGGCTGAGAGAAGACCAGGAGAAGACCGGGAGAGGGCTGAGAGAGACCGGGAGAGGGCTGAGAGAAGACCGGGAGAAGACTGGGAGAGGGCTGAGAGAAGACCGGGAGAAGACCGGGAGAGGGCCGAGAGAAGACCAGGAGAAAACCGGGAGAGGGCTGGGAGAAGACCGGGAGAGGGCTGGGAGAAGACTGGGAGAAGACCAGGAGAAGACCGGGAGAGGGCTGAGAGAAGACCAGGAGAAGACCTGGAGAGGGCTGAGAGAAGACCAGAAGAAGACCGGGAGAGAGCTGGGAGAAGACTGGGAGAAGACCAGGAGAAGACCGGGAGAGGGCTGAGAGAAGACCAGGAGAAGACCGGGAGAGGGCTGAGAGAAGACCGGGAGAGGGCTGGGAGAAGACCGGGAGAGGGCTGGGAGAAGACCGGGAGAGGACTGGGAGAAGACCGGGAGCGGGCTGGGAGAAGACCGGGAGAGGGCTGGGAGAAGACCAGGAGAAGACCGGGAGAGGGCTGGGAGAAGACCGGGAGAAGACCGGGAGAGGGCTGAGAGAAGACCAGGAGAAGACCGGGAGAGGGGCTGAGAGAAGACCAGGAGAAGACCGGGAGAGGGCTGAGAGAAGACCAGGAGAAGACCGGGAGAGGGCTGAGAGAAGACCGGGAGAGGGCTGAGAGAAGACCGGGAGAAGACTGGGAGAGGGCTGAGAGAAGACCGGGAGAAGACCGGGAGAGGGCCGAGAGAAGACCAGGAGAAAACCGGGAGAGGGCTGGGAGAAGACCGGGAGAGGGCTGGGAGAAGACTGGGAGAAGACCAGGAGAAGACCGGGAGAGGGCTGAGAGAAGACCTGGAGAGGGCTGAGAGAAGACCAGAAGAAGACCGGGAGAGAGCTGGGAGAAGACTGGGAGAAGACCAGGAGAAGACCGGGAGAGGGCTGAGAGAAGACCAGGAGAAGACCGGGAGAGGGCTGGGAGAAGACCGGGAGAGGGCTGGGAGAAGACCGGGAGAGGGCTGGGAGAAGACCGGGAGAGGACTGGGAGAAGACCGGGAGCGGGCTGGGAGAAGACCGGGAGAGGGCTGGGAGAAGACCGGGAGAGGGCTGGGAGAAGACCAGGAGAAGACCGGGAGAGGGCTGGGAGAAGACCGGGAGAGGGCTGGGAGAAGCCCGGGAGAAGACCAGGAGAAGACCGGGAGAGGGCAGGGAGAAGACCGTGAGAGGGCTGGGAGAAGACCAGGAGAAGACCGGGAGAGGGCTGGGAGAAGACCGGGAGAGGGCTGGGAGAAGACCAGGAGAATACCGGGAGAGGGCTGGGAGAAGACCGGGAGAGGGCCGGGAGAAGACCGGGAGAGGGCTGGGAGAAGACCAGGAGAAGACCAGGAGAGGGCTGGGAGAAGACCAGGAGAAGACCGGGAGAGGGCTGGGAGAAGACCGGGAGAGGGCTGGGAGAAGACCAGGAGAAGACCGGGAGAGGGCTGGGAGAAGACCGGGAGAGGGCTGGGAGAAGACCAGGAGAAGACCGGGAGAGGGCTGGGAGAAGACCAGGAGAAGACCGGTAGAGGGCTGAGAGAAGACCAGGAGAAGACCGGGAGAGGGCTGGGAGAAGACCAGGAGAGGGCTGGGAGAAGACCAGAAGAAGACCGGGAGAGGGCTGGGAGAAGACTGGGAGAAGACCAGGAGAAGACCGGGAGAGGGCTGAGAGAAGACCAGGAGAAGACCTGGAGAGGGCTGAGAGAAGACCAGGAGAAGACCGGGAGAGGGCTGGGAGAAGACTGGGAGAAGACCAGGAGAAGACCGGGAGAGGGCTGGGAGAAGACCAGGAGAAGACCTGGAGAGGGCTGAGAGAAGACCAAAAGAAGACCGGGAGAGAGCTGGAGAAGACTGGGAGAAGACCAGGAGAAGACCGGGAGAGGGCTGAGAGAAGACCAGGAGAAGACCGGGAGAGGGCTGAGAGAAGACGGGAGAGGGCTGGGAGAAGACCGGGAGAGGGCTGGGAGAAGACCGGGAGAGGGCTGGGAGAAGACCGGGAGCGGGCTGGGAGAAGACCGGGAGAGGGCTGGGAGACGACCGGGAGAGGGCTGGGAGAAGACCGGCAGAAGACCGGGAGAGGGCTGGGAGAAGACCGGGAGAGGGCTGGGAGAAGACCGGGAGAGGGCTGGGAGAAGACCAGGAGAAGACCGGGAGAGGGCTGTGAGAAGACCGGGAGAGGACTGGGAGAAGACCAGGAGAAGACCGGGAGAGGGCTGGGAGAAGACCGGGAGAGGGCTGGGAGAAGACCAGGAGAAGACCGGGAGAGGGCTGGGAGAAGACCAGGAGAAGACCTAGAGTGGGCTGGGAGAAGACCAGGAGAAGACCGGGAGAGGGCTGGGAGAAAACTGGGAGAGGGGCAGGAGAAGACTGGGATAGGGGAGGGAGAAGACTGGGAGAGGGCTGAGAGAAGACCAGGAGAAGACCGGGAGAGGGGCGGGGGAAGACTGGGAGAGGGCTGAGAGAAGACCAGGAGAAGACCGGGAGAGGAGCGGGGGAAGACAGGGAGAGGGCGGGGGAAGACTGGGAGAGGGGCAGGAGAAGACTGGGAGAGGGGCGGGGAGAAGACTGGGAGAGGGGCGGGAGAAGACTGGGAGAGGGCTGGGAGAAGACTGGGAGAGGGGAGGGAGAAGACTGGGAGAGGGGAGGGGGAAGAATGGGAGAGGGGAGGGGGAAGACTGGGAGAGGGGCGGGAGAAGACTGGGAGAGGGGCGGGAGAAGACTGGGAGAGGGGCGGGAGAAGACTGGGAGAGGGGCGGGAGAAGACTGGGAGAGGGGAGGGAGAAGACTGGGAGAGGGGCGGGAGAAGACCGGGAAAGGGGCGGGAGAAGACCGGGAGAGGGGCGGGAGAAGACTGGGAGAGGGGCGGGAGAAGACTGGGAGAGGGGCGGGACAAGACTGGGAGAGGGGCAGCACAGGGCTATACTGTATGTAGACATGGGTAGACAGGACACGCACAGGACACGCACAGGACACGCACACACGCACACGCACACACACACACACACAGCGGACTGGACAGGTTAGGGTAGGAGGATCGTCTGTCTGGTCTTTAATTAAAACTGGGCCCCATGGAAAGACAGCCATGAATCAGGAGGGGCCCAGTCAGGCCCCCCACCACCGGCCTCGCTGATTAGCCTCAGAGCAGCCGTCTGCCTCCCAGTGAGAGAAGAGGGGGTTGAGAGAGGAGGGGGTTGAGAGAGGAGAGATGGAGGGAGAGAATGATAGATGTAGGAGGAGTAAAGAGAGAGATGGAGGGAGAGAATGGTAGATGTAGGAGGAGTAGAGGAGAGAGAGATGAAGGGAGAGAATGGTAGATGTAGGAGGAGGAGAGAGAGAGATGGAGGGAGAGAATGGTAGATGTAGGAGCAGTAGAGAGAGAGATGGAGGGAGAGAATGGTAGATGTAGGAGGAGGGGAGAGAGAGATGGATGGAGAGAATGGTAGATGTAGGAGGAGTAGAGAGAGAGATGGAGGGAGAAAATGGTAGATGGAGGAGAGAGAGATGGATGGAGAGAATGGTAGATGGAGGAGAGAGAGATATGGAGGGAGAAAATGGTAGATGGAGGGAGAGAATGATAGGAGGCATTCAGAGAAGCGTTGGTTGCTAGATGGAGGAGAGAGAGATGGATGGAGAGAATAGTAGATATAGGAGGAGGATGGAGGGAGAGAATGATAGGAGGAGGAGAGAGAGAGATGGATGGAGGGAGAGAATGGTAGATGGAGGAGAGAATGATAAATGGAGGGAGAGAATGATAGGAGGCATTCAGAGAAGCGTTGGTTGCTAGATGGAGGAGAGATGGAGGGAGAGAATGAAAGGAGGCATTCAGAGAAGCGTTGGTTGATAGATGGAGGAGAGATGGAGGGAGAGAATGATAGGAGGCATTCAGAGAAGCGTTGGTTGATAGATGGAGGAGAGATGGAGGATGAGAATGATAGGAGGCATTCAGAGAAGCGTTGGTTGATAGATGGAGGAGAGACGGAGGGAGAGAATGATAGGAGATATTCAGAGAAGCGTTGGTTGCATTCCTATTGCGTCAGTCCACAATAACACGACGGTGAGATGTATGTCAGAGGGGATGTACGAGTCTTTTCCTTTAGACATTATAAAGACTCTGCTCAGTACGCCTCTCTGTACACCACAGCTGCATGGCCGTGTTAACAGGGCCCACCCCTCTGCTCCTCTCTCCTTCCCTCTCTCCTCCTCTCTCCTTCCCTCCTCTCTCCTCCTCTCTCCTTCCCTCTCTCCTCCTATCTCCTTCCCTCTCTCCTTCCCTCCTCTCTCCTCCTCTCTCCTTCCCTCTCTCCTCCTCTCTCCTTCCCTCTCTCCTTCCCTCCTCTCTCCTCCTCTCTCCTTCCCTCTCTCCTCCTCTCTCCTTCCCTCCTCCCTCCTTCCCTCTCTCCTCCTCTCTCCTTCCCTCTCTCCTCCTCTCTCCTTCCCTCCCTCCTCCTCCCTCCTTCCCTCTCCTCCTCTCTCCTTCCCTCTCTCCTCCTCTCTCCTTCCCTCCCTCCTCCTCTCTCCTTCCCTCCCTCCTCCTCTCTCCTTCCCTCTCTCCTCCTCTCTCCTCCCCTCTCTACTCCTCTCTCCTTCCCTCCCTCCTCCTCTCTCCTTCCCTCCCTCCTCCTCTCTCCTTCCCTCTCTCCTCCTCTCTCCTTCCCTCCCTCCTCCTCTCTCCTTCCCTCCCTCCTCCTCTCTCCTACCCTCCCGCCTCCTCTCTCCTTCCCTCTCTCCTCCTCTCTCCTCCTCTCTCCTTCCCTCTCTCCTCCTCTCTCCCGCCTCCTCTCTCCTTCCCTC
>NW_022261979.1:8690611-8703111 GCF_002021735.2 Oncorhynchus kisutch | reverse complement strand
GGTACTGATACAGAGTCAATGTGGAGGCTATATACAGGGTGTTACGGTACAGAGTCAATGTGGAGGCTATATACAGGGTGTTACGGTACAGAGTCAATGTGGAGGCTATATACAGGGGGTACCGGTACAGAGTCAATGTGGAGGCTATATACAGGGGGGTACCGGTACAGAGTCAATGTGGAGGCTATATACAGGGGGGTACCGGTACAGAGTCAATGTGGAGGCTATATACAGGGGGTACCGGTACAGAGTCAATGTGGAGGCTATATACAGGGTATTACGGTACAGAGTCAATGTGGAGGCTATATACAGGGTATTACGGTACAGAGTCAATGTGGAGGTTATATACAGGGTATTACGGTACAGAGTCAATGTGGAGGCTATATACAGGGTATTACGGTACAGAGTCAATGTGGAGGCTATATACAGGGTATTACGGTACAGAGTCAATGTGGAGGCTATATACAGGGTGTTACGGTACAGAGTCAATGTGGAGACTATATACAGGGGGTACCGGTACAGAGTCAATGTGGAGGCTATATACAGGGTATTACGGTACAGAGTCAATGTGGAGGCTATATACAGGGGGTACCGGTACAGAGTCAATGTGGAGGCTATATACAGGGGGTACTGATACAGAGTCAATGTGGAGGCTATATACAGGGTGTTACGGTACAGAGTCAATGTGGAGGCTATATACAGGGGGTACCGGTACAGAGTCAATGTGGAGGCTATATACAGGGGGGTACCGGTACAGAGTCAATGTGGAGGCTATATACAGGGGGGTACCGGTACAGAGTCAATGTGGAGGCTATATACAGGGGGTACCGGTACAGAGTCAATGTGGAGGCTATATACAGGGGGTACCGGTACAGAGTCAATGTGGAGGCTATATACAGGGGGTACCGGTACAGAGTCAATGTGGAGACTATATACAGGTGGTACCGGTACAGAGTCAATGTGGAGGCTATATACAGGGGGTACCAGTACAGAGTCAGCGTCAGGGGTTACAGGTTAGTCGAGGTAATTTGTACATGTAGGTGGAGGTGAAGTGACTATGCAGAGCATTCTGGTCTGTTCTCAGCCACTGGTTTTATAATGTCAGTCTGATCCACAGTACTATGACTCTCCTAAGGCCAACATCACTCCGGGCCTCAGTCTTCCACAAAACACTAAAAACACCTTCCTAGTATTGAGTTTGTCCTCTGAACAGCCTCAATTCGTTGGGAGGAATTGGACTCTACAAGGTGTTGAAAGCGTTTCACAGGGATGCTGGCCCATGTTGATTCCAATGCTTCCCACAGTTGTGTCAAGTTGACTGGATGTCCTTTGGGTGGTAAACCATTCTTGATACACATGAGAAACTGTTGAGTGTGAAAAACCCAGCAGCGTTGCAGTTCTTGACACACTGAAACTGGTGAGCCTGGTACCTACTACCATACCCTGTTCAAAGGCACTTCAATCTTTTGTCTTGTCCATTCACCCTCTGAATGGTACACAGACACAATCCATGTCTCAACTGTCTCAAGGCTTAAAAATCAGTCTTTACCCTGTCTTCTCCCCTTCATCTACACTGATTGAAGAGGATTTAACAACTGGCATCAATAAGGGATCATATCTTTCACCTGGATTCACCTGGTCAGTCTGTACCATGGAAAGAGCAGGTGTTCTTAATGTTTTGTCCACTCACTGTGTCGAGCACAGCAGAGGAGAGTGTGATCACTACAAACACCTGGTTTAGGTAGGTACTACTCCCTTAGAAAAAAGGGTGCTATTTAAAAAGGGTTCTTCAACTGTCCCCGTAGGAGAACCCTTTGAAGAACCCTTTTCGGTCCCAGGCAGAAAGGACTCTTTTGGTTCCAGGTAGAACCCTTTTGGTTCCAGGTAGAACCCTTTTGGGTTACATAAAGAAACCAAAAACTTTCTTTCTAAGAGGGTACCCTCTAATAACAACACGATCTCACAGTCTCACTGCAGAATTAGACGTTAATCCACGTTCTCCAAACGTCAGATTTCAAAGTCTGTTTTTGTATCTCCTGCCGCTCTGTGTCGCTCCATTCTTTACAAACATCACATTTCGAAGTAAAAGGTTAAGTTTAGGCATTATGAATGGTTAAGGTAAGGGTTAAGGTTTGGGCTAGGGTTAAAACCAAATATTTAAAAAAACTGTCTCCATGACCGGGATTGAACACACAACCTTCTGATCCAGAGACATGTATTCCACCCCTCCAGAACCACCTGATAAACCCCAAGCCTACTTGATGGTAATAGCGCTCCTTGTTGCCCCCTAGTGGCTGGTTTGGAAGGCATTTTCCGACGTCTTCAGGACCTGGGATAGACGTCCAATTTCGAAGTCAATCTTGAACGACCTGGCTGCTAACAAAGTGCTGCTCCCCAAAACATATTGATGTCTGTCTGAAATGTCAGTGTCTGACAGATAGCACACACACACACACACACACACGCACGCACACACACACACACACACACACACACACACACGCACACACACACACGCACACACACACACATGCACACACACGCATGCACACACACGCATGCACACACACACACACACACGTGCATGCATCAGCACACACTCACGCACACACACACACATACATTCACGCACACACACACGCTCGCTCACTCACTCACTCAATCACTCACTCACTCACGCACGCACAGACACAGACACAGATACACACACACACACACACATCCTTTAAATGGGGAACACACGCATGGCATTGATCTAGCCCTCATCACAGCACATCTAAAGGACCATACGTGAGGAAAGGCCTGGCGGAGGAAGGAAGAGTGTGTGTGTGTGTGTGTTTTCTCCCCTAGAGATCCCAGTGAGATAGAACCCCATGAGTAATCACACACACACACACACACACACACACACAGGGAATCTGATACTTGATATTGACGGTCTTCTTTGCCCTGCCAGTTATGAACCCTGACAACATGCATCCAATTTGATTGGCAGATTGGTATATTATTGATGTATTGATTTCCTGCCATCTGTGTGAGAGTCTGGCTGTCATCATACGTGTTGTATGATAACATGTCTGTCTGGTGGAAGCGTGTTCTGGAAGCGTGTTATACAGTATGTGTTGTTGGCACATTGTTGTCTGTTGGTGGATTGGAGAGTGAGGGGGGAGAGAGTGTGGGGAGAGAGAGAGTGAGGGGAGAGAGAGTGAGGGGGGAGAGAGAGTGAGGGGGAGAGAGAGAGTGAGGGGGGATAGAGTGTGGGGGAGAGAGTGAGGGGAGAGAGAGTGAGGGGGAGAGAGAGTGAGGGGGAGAGAGAGTGAGGGGGAGAGAGAGTGAGGGGAGAGAGAGTGAGGGGGGAGAGAGAGTGAGGGGGGAGAGAGTGAGGGGGGAGAGAGAGTGAGGGGGAGAGAGAGTGAGGGGAGAGAGAGTGAGGGGGAGAGAGAGTGAGGGGGGAGAGAGAGTGTGAGGGGGGAGTGAGAGTGAGGGGGGAGAGAGAGTGAGGGGGAGAGAGAGTGAGGGGAGTGAGAGAGAGTGAGGGGGAGCGAGAGAGTGAGGGGAGAGAGAGAGAGAGTGAGGGGAGTGAGAGAGAGTGAGGGGGGAGCGAGAGAGAGTGAGGGGGAGCGAGAGAGTGAGGGGAGTGAGAGAGAGTGAGGGGAGTGAGAGAGAGTGAGGGGAGCGAGAGAGTGAGGGGGAGCGAGAGTGAGGGGGGAGAAAGAGAGAGGGGGGAGAGAGAGAGTGAGGGGGAGAGAGAGAGTGAGGGGGAGAGAGAGTGAGGGGGGAGAGAGAGTGAGGGGGAGAAAGAGAGTGAGGGGGAGAGAGAGTGAGGGGGGAGAGAGAGTGTGAGGGGGGAGTGAGAGTGAGGGGGAGAGAGAGTGAGGGGGAGAGAGAGTGAGGGGGAGAGAGAGTGAGGGGAGTGAGAGAGAGTGAGGGGGAGCGAGAGAGTGAGGGGAGAGAGAGAGTGAGGGGAGTGAGAGAGAGTGAGGGGGAGCGAGAGAGAGTGAGGGGGAGCGAGAGAGTGAGGGGAGTGAGAGAGAGTGAGGGGGAGTGAGAGAGAGTGAGGGGAGCGAGAGAGTGAGGGGGAGCGAGAGTGAGGGGGGAGAAAGAGAGAGGGGGAGAGAGAGAGTGAGGGGGAGAGAGAGAGTGAGGGGGGAGAGAGAGTGAGGGGGGAGAAAGAGAGTGAGGGGGAGAGAGAGTGAGGGGGGAGAGAGAGTGAGGGGGGATAGAGAGAGTGAGGGGGGAGAAAGAGAGTGAGGGGGAGAAAGAGAGTGAGGGGGGAGAGAGAGTGAGGGGGGAGAGAGAGAGTGAGGGGGAGAGAGAGAGTGAAGGGGGGAGAAAGAGAGAGAGGGGGGAGACATCAGCTATCTGAGCAGCTAACCGATCGCTGCAGCTGTACATAGTCTATTGGTAAATAGCCCACCCTTTTTCACCTACCTCATCCCCATACTGTTTTTATTTATTTACTTTTCTGCTCTTTTGCACACCAATATCTCTACCTGTACATGACCATCTGATCATTCATCACTCCAGTGTTAATCTGCAAAATTGTAATTATTCGCCTACCTCCTCATGCCTTTTGCACACATTGTATATAGACTCCCCCTTTGTTTTCTACTGTGTTATTGACTTGTTAATTGTTTACTCCATGTGTAACTCTTTGTTGTCTGTTCACACTGCTATGCTTTATCTTGGCCAGGTCGCAGTTGCAAATGAGAACTTGTTCTCAACTAGCCTACCTGGTTAAATAAAGGTGTTCTCAACTAGCCTACCTGGTTAAATAAAGGTGTTCTCAACTAGCCTACCTGGTTAAATAAAGGTGTTCTCAACTAGCCTACCTGGTTAAATAAAGGTGTTCTCAACTAGCCTACCTGGTTAAATAAAGGTGTTCTCAACTAGCCTACCTGGTTAAATAAAGGTGTTCTCAACTAGCCTACCTGGTTAAATAAAGGTGTTCTCAACTAGCCTACCTGGTTAAATAAAGGTGTTCTCAACTAGCCTACCTGGTTAAATAAAGGTGTTCTCAACTAGCCTACCTGGTTAAATAAAGGTGTTCTCAACTAGCCTACCTGGTTAAATAAAGGTGTTCTCAACTAGCCTACCTGGTTAAATAAAGGTGTTCTCAACTAGCCTACCTGGTTAAATAAAGGTGTTCTCAACTAGCCTACCTGGTTAAATAAAGGTGTTCTCAACTAGCCTACCTGGTTAAATAAAGGTGTTCTCAACTAGCCTACCTGGTTAAATAAAGGTGTTCTCAACTAGCCTACCTGGTTAAATAAAGGTGTTCTCAACTAGCCTACCTGGTTAAATAAAGGTGTTCTCAACTAGCCTACCTGGTTAAATAAAGGTGTTCTCAACTAGCCTACCTGGTTAAATAAAGGTGTTCTCAACTAGCCTACCTGGTTAAATAAAGGTGTTCTCAACTAGCCTACCTGGTTAAATAAAGGTGTTCTCAACTAGCCTACCTGGTTAAATAAAGGTGTTCTCAACTAGCCTACCTGGTTAAATAAAGGTGTTCTCAACTGGCCTACCTGGTTAAATAAAGGTGTTCTCAACTAGCCGACCTGGTTAAATAAAGGTGTTCTCAACTAGCCTACCTGGTTAAATAAAGGTGTTCTCAACTAGCCTACCTGGTTAAATAAAGGTGTTCTCAACTAGCCTACCTGGTTAAATAAAGGTGTTCTCAACTAGCCTACCTGGTTAAATAAAGGTGTTCTCAACTAGCCTACCTGGTTAAATAAAGGTGTTCTCAACTAGCCTACCTGGTTAAATAAAGGTGGGAAAAAAAATAAAAATAAAAGAGAGTGAGGGGGAGAAAGAGAGTGAGGGGGGAGAAAGAGAGTGAGGGGGAGAAAGAGAGTGAGGGGGAGAAAGAGAGTGAGGGGGGAGAAAGAGAGTGAGGGGGAGAAAGAGAGTGAGGGGGAGAAAGAGAGTGAGGGGAGAAGAGAGTGGGGAGAAGAGAGTGAGGGGGAGAAAGAGAGTGAGGGGGAGAAGAGAGTGAGGGGGAGAAAGAGAGTGAGGGGGAGAAAGAGAGTGAGGGGGAGAAAGAGAGTGAGGGGGAGAAAGAGAGTGAGGGGGAGAAAGAGAGTGGGGCAGCGGGGGGGAGAAAGAGAGTGAGGGGGAGAAAGAGAGTGAGGGGGAGAAAGAGAGTGAGGGGAGAAGAGAATGAGGGGGAGAAAGAGAGTGAGGGGGAAGAAAGAGAGTGAGGGGGAGAAAGAGAGTGAGGGGGAGAAAGAGAGTGAGGGGGAGAGAGAGAGTGAGGGGGAGAAAGAGAGTGAGGGGGAGAAAGAGAGTGAGGGGGAGAGAGAGAGTGAGGGGGGAGAGAGAGAGTGAGGGGGGAAAGAGAGTGAGGGGGGAGAGAGAGAGTGAGAGAGAGTGAGGGGGAGAGAGAGTGAAGGGGGAGAAAGAGAGTGAGGGGGGAGAAAGAGAGTGAGGGGAGAGAGAGAGTGAGAGAGAGTGAGGGGGAGAGAGAGTGAGGGGGGAGAAAGAGAGTGAGGGGGGAGAAAGAGAGTGAGGGGAGAGAGAGAGAGAGGGGGAGAAAGAGATTGAGGGGGAGAAAGAGAGTGAGGGGGAGAGAGAGGAAGGCAGGGTAGCCTAGTGGTTAGAGCGTTGGACTAGTAACCGAAGGGTTGCAAGTTCAAATCCCCAAGCTGACAATGTACAAATCTGTCGTTCTGCCCCTGAACAGGCAGTTAACCCACTGTTCCTGTTGAGATAACTTCAGGAAAGATATCATCTGAAATCCTCCTGTCAAGTGGACCTTTTGTGGAAATAATTGATAAAATTACCACTGTGATTCATAAGATATGTACGTTTCCAAATGGCTCTCTATTCCCTATATAGTACACTACACTTGACCAGAGCCGTTAGGGCCGTGGTCAGAAATAATGGGCTCTAAAGCAAATAGGGTGCCATTAGTGCCGTAGTTAAAATGTCTGTCTTTGGGCCCCAGCGTTTGGGTCCCCCATTGTGAACCCGACAGCGTTTGGGCCCCCATCGTGAACCCGACAGCGTTTGGGCCCCCATTGTCAACCCGACAGCGTTTGGGCCCCCATTGTGAACCCAACAGCGTTTGGGCCCCCATTGTGAACCCGACAGCGTTTGGGCCCCCATCGTGAACCCGACAGCGTTTGGGCCCCCATTGTCAACCCGACAGCGTTTGGGCCCCCATTGTGAACCCGACAGCGTTTGGGCCCCCATTGTGAACCCGACAGCGTTTGAGCCCCCATTGTGAACCCGACAGCGTTTGGGCCCCCATTGTGAACCCGACAGCGTTTGGGCCCCCATTGTGAACCCGACAGCGTTTGGGCCCCCATTGTGAACCCGACAGCGTTTGGGTCCCCATTGTGAACCCGACAGCGTTTGGGTCCGTACTAGGTCGTTGTGCCTGACCGATAAGGTTCAGTGAAACAGTAATGCTCTGTATTGTCTGTAACTGTGGATGTATAGCCTGCAATAGGTTGTTTCCATTGGCCAATGGGAGTAGCCTAGAGACCAAAGAAGAATTACGATTAGTCCAATTCGTTATTTTGTTCCATTTCCAGCAGGTCAAACAATTGTTTAATAGTTGGAATGAAACAATAGATAGTGTTGTGGTATGTTTTTAAATGACGAGGTTGGTGCACGTGGAGACACTAAGCACAGGAAAGTAAGGGAAACATGACATGGATATACAAGTGAAGATAGCCTGGTCTCAGATCTGTTTGTGCTGTCTTGACAAATCATGTGGTCATTAGGTAAGACAATGCAAACAGATCTGAGACCAGGTTATAAGACAGTACCGTTAGATAACCAAATCACCTTCTCCCAATGCCTTTTTTTTTTTGAATGAATCAAAGACGTACAATAATGTGCTAGAAAAGCTTCCTAACACTTGTCCTGTTTTCGTTGTTGTTGCTTTGATCTATATTTGTACTATTTGACACCATCAAAACACCCTAGTGATGTCAGCTGGCTAAAATGGCCGCCACTCTTCCCGGGAGTAGAGGAGAAGAGAGAGAGGCTACATCAAAGTCTTTGTTGAAGTGTATGTGAGTGAAGGCAGGGTAGCTTTGTTCCTTTCATCCACCTGCTCTCCTTGGTCAACAGTCCTGTTGGGCTGGAAATGAGGAGGAAACAAAAAAACAGAGCATTATTATAGACTAGAGCCAGACTTTCAATACAACCACCCAGGTTCCATTCTCTGCTGCTCGGGGTCTTTGGTTCAAAGCCTTTGGTGTCGTGTTAGAAATACAAGAACACGATTAAAGATTCTTAGAACTACAAGAACACGATTAAAGATTCTTAGAAATACAAGAACACGATTAAAGATTCTTAGAACTACAAGAACACGATTAAAGATTCTATGAAATACAAGAACACGATTAAAGATTCTTAGAAATACAAGAACACGAATAAAGATTCTTAGAACTACAAGAACACGAATAAAGATTCTTAGAACTACAAGAACACGATTAAAGATTCTTAGAACTACAAGAACACGATTAAAGATTCGATGAAATACAAGAACACGATTAAAGATTCTTAGAAATACAAGAACACGAATAAAGATTCTTAGAACTACAAGAACACGATTAAAGATTCTATGAAATACAAGAACACGATTAAAGATTCTTAGAAATACAAGAACACGATTAAAGATTCTTAGAACTACAAGAACACGATTAAAGATTCTATGAAATACAAGAACACGATTAAAGATTCTTAGAAATACAAGAACACGAATAAAGATTCTTAGAACTACAAGAACACGAATAAAGATTCTTAGAACTACAAGAACACGATTAAAGATTCTTAGAAATACAAGAACACGAATAAAGATTCTTAGAACTACAAGAACACGAATAAAGATTCTTAGAACTACAAGAACACAATTAAAGATTCTTAGAGCTACAAGAACACGATTAAAGATTCTTAGAACTACAAGAACACGATTAAAGATTCTTAGAACTACAAGAACACGATTAAAGATTCTTAGAACTACAAGAACACGATTAAAGATTCTCTTTTTGATTCTTCACTTCCTTTTGGTCAGATTATCAATTTTCAACCTGTTTAACCAATGTCTGTTACAACCATATGTTACCATTTTATATAAACAGTACATACGGTATCTATAAACTAATAACTAACTCATCATTTGACATTTGTTAAAAAACAATGTATAAACCCTCTATGAATACTTTACAATGAAAACTAATGCTTCATATAGTGTTACCTAATTGTCGTCACCAACGACACAATCACTAAGACACGGTATACAACCTTTGACCCTGGTTACCCTGCGACCCCTTCTCACCTTCCCACCTGTCTTTGACCCCAAGAGAACTAGGCTCTCAGTTAGGGGAAAGCAATCTGATACCAAATTATCCCTAATGCACCCAATTATTAAACAAGCAGAGACATTAAGTATGTGTTGGTTAATGAGAGAGACAGAGAGAGCACCATGGCAGTGTGTCTTATTTAAGGGGAGTTGATTGTTAATTGTTTTCAATCTGTAGCAGCATCTTTTAATTAGGTTGTTTGTGTTTCCTTCAAGCACCAATGGAGTCACTCAATCTCAGTTATTAAATTGAGAGCCGGTGTTTCTATCTGGTTGAGCTACGTACGGTATCTATAAAGCCTGGCTGTACATCATACCAATGGCAGACTATAAGTAGAGCTACAGGTAGGAGAGCTACAGGTAGGAGAGCTACAGGTAGGAGAGCTACAGGTAGGAGAGCTACAGGTAGGAGAGCTACAGGTAAGAGGGCTACAGGTAGGAGGGCTACAGGTAGGAGGGCTACAGGTAGGAGAGCTACAGGTAGGAGAGCTACAGGTAGGAGGGCTACAGGTAGGAGAGCTACAGGTAGGAGACTACAGGTAGGAGAGCTACAGGTAGGAGAGCTACAGGTAGGAGAGCTACAGGTAGGAGAGCTACAGGTAGGAGAGCTACAGGTAGGAAAGCTACAGGTTGGAGACTACAGGTAAGAGGGCTACAGGTAGGAGGGCTACAGGTAGGAGGGCTACAGGTAGGAGACTACAGGTAGGAGAGCTACAGGTAGGAGAGCTACAGGTAGGAGGGCTACAGGTAGGAGAGCTACAGGTAGGAGAGCTACAGGTAGGAGAGCTACAGGTAGGAGAGCTACAGGTAGGAGAGCTACAGGTAGGAGAGCTACAGGTAGGAGAGCTACAGGTAGGATTCATTCTATGATATGTTTGATGAAATGTATTGATGAGGTTTTTAAACTTTGCATACAGTATTCATTGGTTGAGCAGCGATGAGACATGTAAAATGAATATGCAAATGAGCACCATCAAACTTTCTAACCGAACATACTGTACTTGTTTGTTTACATCACATCTGATGTAATACACGAACCAATAGAAGAAGAGGTCAGCGAGTTGATCTGATGTAATACACGAACCAATAGAAGAAGAGGTCAGCGAGTTGATCTGATGTAATACACGAACCAATAGAAGAAGAGGTCAGCGAGTTACCCTGCGAAGGAGTCGCAGGGTAACCAGGGTCAAAGGTTGTATACACGAACCAATAGAAGAAGAGGTCAATGAGTTGATCTGATGTAATACACGAACCAATAGAAGAAGAGGTCAGTGAGTTGATCTGATGTAATACACGAACCAATAGAAGAAGAGGTCAGTGAGTTGATCTGATGTAATACACGAACCAATAGAAGAAGAGGTCAGCAAGTTGATCTGGTGTAATACACGAACCAATAGAAGAAGAGGTCAGCGAGTTGATCTGATGTAATACACGAACCAATATAAGAAGAGGTCAATGAGTTGATTTGATGTAATACACGAACCAATATAAGTTGTTTTGAAAACAATTATGACATCTTGTAGCTTTCAATTTTCCTCTATTTGGTCCTTTTTTCCCACCTTGGTTGTTTATATGAGTGGTGAGTGTGTCTTTACAGAGGCAAGGTAATCACACAGCTGCTGTATAAAGCCGCCCATTGAAAAGTAGATACAAGGCTTTTACTCTCAATGATAATGTCCCTCCATAGAGCTGCTCCCTACATCAGAGATTTATGAAGAGGATCACAAGAGAAATAGACATGTTTTTTGATGTCCGAGACACGTTATTATTCTGTCGTTTTTTTTGGTTTTGTTGAGGTGCTTAGAGTTGTTTATGGCGCCCGAGGCCGTATCTCTTGGCAATGTCTGTTCGTCCTAGAATGATGCAACCAAAGGGCTGACAATTGACATTTATTGTAACGTGGTGAAGGGAAATGTGTAGCCAGCCGAGCAGCCAACAGCGTTCCAGACTAGCTACTTATCTTTCATCACGAAATGTGCCATTGATTCCTGGTGAAATGTTGACATCAAATAAGTCAAAACGTGCGGCTGACCTTTCTGGATATTCCCGGAGTAAAGGAGGAGATAGAAACTGGGAATAAATGTATTCCACCTTGACATTTTAACACCAGCCCGACCAGATTAGCATTCTGGACGGAGGATGGAGGGGAACATGTCACGTGTTTTATTTACTACAGGGAATAGTCCAATTAAATGTGCCTTTAAGGCCACGCCCTGCCACGTTTACGTTCTGTTGTCCATATTTTTCATTCATGTTGATGCTTGACACCTGGTGTAAGTTTTTTCTCACCTAATTTAGGATCAGATTCTATGTCTCTCTGGATTAATTTAGTTTACCTCTGCAAGTCAGGTTTAGGATCAGCTTCTCTCTGTCTCTCTGAAACTAACTCAGCTGACCTCTGCAAGTCAGGTTTAGGATCAGCTTCTCTCTGTCTCTCTGAAACTAACTCAGCTGACCTCTGCAAGTCAGGTTTAGGATCAGCTTCTCTCTGTCTCTCTGAAACTGACTCAGCTGACCTCTGCAAGTCAGGTTTAGGATCAGCTTCTCTCTCTCTGAAACTAACTCAGCTGACCTCTGCAAGTCAGGTTTAGGATCAGCTTCTCTGTCTCTGAAACTAACTCAGCTGACCTCTGCAAGTCAGGTTCAGGATCAGCTTCTCTCTGTCTCTCTGAAACTAACTCAGCTGACCTCTGCAAGTCAGGTTTAGGATCAGCTTCTCTCTCTCTGAAACTAACTCAGCTGACCTCTGCAAGTCAGGTTTAGGATCAGCTTCTCTGTCTCTGAAACTAACTCAGCTGACCTCTGCAAGTCAGGTTTAGGATCAGCTTCTCTCTGTCTCTCTGAAACTAACTCAGCTGACCTCTGCAAGTCAGGTTTAGGATCAGCTTCTCTCTGTCTCTCTGAAACTAACTCAGCTGACCTCTGCAAGTCAGGTTTAGGATCAGCTTCTCTCTCTCTCTCTGAAACTGACTCAGCTGACCTCTGCAAGTCAGGTTTAGGATCAGCTTCTCTCTGTCTCTCTGAAACTAACTCAGCTGACCTCTGCAAGTCAGGTTTAGGATCAGCTTCTATGTCTCTCTCTAAAACTAACTCAGCTGATCTCTAGAATTCAGTGGGTGGGGGGTGAATGTACTATCCTGTCTCAACCCTACTCTGTGTTGATGGGGGGTGAATGTACTGTCCT
>NW_022261979.1:8680611-8683111 GCF_002021735.2 Oncorhynchus kisutch | reverse complement strand
CCGTGATTGATCCAAGAGGCTACATGTCCCAAATTATGGCACCCTCTTTCCCTATATAGTGCACTACTTGGCATCTTGTTTCCCTATATAGTGCACTACTTGGCATCTTGTTTCCCTATATAGTGCACTACTTGGCACCTTGTTTCTCTATATAGTGCACTACTTTTGACCAGAGCCCTGTGGGTGCACTATAAAGGGAATAGGCCGTTTGGGACACAGTCAAACACTCCCTCAGTTATCCAGCCTTACCGTTATCAGTAGTGGATAAGGATCTCACCTGTATCAACAGTGGGTAAGGATCTCACCTGTATCAACAGTGGGTAAGGATCTCACCATTATCAGTAGTGGAGAAGGATCTCACCTTTATCAGTAGTGGATAAGGATCTCACCTTTATCAGTAGTGGATAAGGATCTTATCTTTATCAGTAGTGGATAAGGATCTCACCTTTATCAGTAGTGGATAAGGATCTCATCTTTATCAGTAGTGGATAAGGATCTCACCTGTATCAATAGTGGGTAAGGATCTCACCATTATCAGTAGTGGATAAGGATCCTTTATCAGTAGTGGATAAGGATCTTACCTTTATCAGTAGTGGATAAGGATCTCACCTTTATCAGTAGTGGATAAGGATCTCACCTTTATCAGTAGTGGATAAGGATCTTACCTTTATCAGTAGTGGATAAGGATCCTTTATCAGTAGTGGATAAGGATCCTTTATCAGTAGTGGATAAGGATCTTACCGTTATCAGTAGTGGATAAGGATCCTTTATCAGTAGTGGATAAGGATCCTTTATCAGTAGTGGATAAGGATCTCATCTTTATCAGTAGTGGGTAAGGATCTCATCGTTATCAGTAGTGGATAAGGATCTCATGAGAACACTCGGCCCAATCAATAAAATAATCTGATTTCCAGTCACTTCAATGTGTCAAGAGGTAACATCAACAACAACATGAAGTCAGTCATGTAAGTTAGTTCCAGAAGTCAGTAGTGTGTCGCTCTGTAGTGACATTCATTCATCATGTATGCAGCTGGGGACGTTCTGATTGGCTTAACCTTCATTGTTGCGAGGATCGAGTCTTTAGGGATCCCTATGGGAACCCTAGTCTAACGCCCTGTAATCAGCAAAGCCTCGAAAGTGTCTCTAACTAACAAGACAGTGCAATGGGCCCGGTTGCTTCCAGGCAAAGTGATGTCATATTGTTTAATTAGTGGAGATTGAGGACCTCACTCAACTCAGTTTTGCTGGAATCCATTATGCCTGAGGTGACAAGAGGAAGGGGAGTGAATTAACATTTAAAAAGATGAATAACAATACTGCTACCTGTCAGATCCACTTTCCCTCCCTCCCTCCCTCCCTCCCTCCCTCCCTCCCTCCCTCCCTCCCTCCCTCCCTCCCTCCCTATGATAAGAGGAAATACAACACTGTGATAAGAGGAAATACAACACTAACTGATAACAGGAAGTGAAACACTAACTGATAACAGGAAGTGAAACACTAACTGATAACAGGAAGTGAAACACTAACTGATAACAGGAAGTGAAACACTAACTGATAACAGGAAGTGAAACACTAACTGATAACAGGAAGTGAAACAAGTGCATACATAGTCGATGACACGTTGGGGTAAAGTCTTCCCCAATTCCCAGTAGTGCTTGTTGTTTCTATATTTGTTTATCTGCTAGAATTTTCTCTATCAAATATGCCCTCGTAGTATCAAGCCTTAGGGATATAGTTAATGTATTACTGTACGACTCTGCATGGGGATTTGTATTGATGATGATATGTGCATAATAATTGGTTAAAGAGTAGGAAGCTAGTTCAATAGTGACTCCATCCATATAAAGTGTGTGTAAACTCTACCACATCTTTCTCAACACTACAGAGATGACCGCAGGGCCACAGCCAGACCACGGTCGACAGCCACAAACGGATGGTCATTGATACCATATCCCCTTCCTGTTTGGTTCCTACATACACTACCTTACCAAAAGTATGTGGACACCTGCTCATTGACCATCTCCTTCCAAAATCATTGGCGTTAATATGGAGTTGGTCCCCCCTTTGCTGCTAATGCAGCCTACACTCTTCTAGGAAGGCTTTCCACTAGATGTTGGAACATTGCTGCTATAACAGCCTCCACTCTTCTAGGAAGGCTTTCCACTAGATGTTGGAACATTGCTGCTATAACAGCCTCCACTCTTCTGGGAAGGCTTTCCACTAGATGTTGGAACATTGCTGCTATAACAGCCTCCACTCTTCTGGGAAGGCTTTCCACTAGATGTTGGAACATTACTGCTATAACAGCCTCCACTCTTCTGGGAAGGCTTTCCACTAGATGTTGGAACATTGCTGCTATAACAGCCTCCACTCTTCTGGGAAGGCTTTCCACTAGATGATGGAACATTGCTGCTATAACAGCCTCCACTCTTCTGGGAAGGCTTTCCACTAGATGTTGGAACATTGCTGCGGGGACTTGTTTCCATTCAGCCACAAGAGC
>NW_022261979.1:8540611-8675611 GCF_002021735.2 Oncorhynchus kisutch | reverse complement strand
TTTCCATATGTATTTCCACAAATTAAAAAAGAGCTTAGCGAGTTCTTTCATTTACAGTTTTATGAACTGAAATATACAATTAGATAAAGATATTTATTTAATACTGTCTTTAAAGAATCATTTCGATTAGTCCAATATTCCTTTTTAGTTTATGAATTTGTGAATAATTTAGCTTCTTATAGACTCTTTCTACTGCAGTATATAACACATATTAAACTATTTAAAATGCATCACTTGTTTAACAGCTAAAACCTCACTACGAAGGAAACCAACAACTTCTGACAGAATCATCCCTTGTCATTACAGGTCCTGCATGCCACAGCTCTGACCATCAGAGAGAGTGTTTAAATGTGTGTAACACTGTCATTAACTCAGATCACTGCGTCTGTCTGGCAAAACTACGCAGCAGAGGATTCTGTTAGTGTAACAACTTTAGACCGTCCCCTCGCCCATACCCGGGCGCGAACCAGGGACCCTCTGCACACATCAACAACTGACACACACGAAGCATCGTTACCCATCGCTCCACAAAAGCCACGGCCCTTGCAGAGCAAAGGGAACTACTACTTCAAGGTCTCAGAGCAAGTGACGTCACCAATTGAAACACTATTTAGCGCGAACACCACCGCTAACTAAGCTAGCTGTTTGACATCCGTTACATTAGCTGCTATAACAGTTGACCTCCAAGTGACAGGTCACCCGGGGTTAACATTATGCTTTCCCATCGTCACTCTCTCTAGGTCAGGGGTCAGGGGTTAGTCAAGGGACAGTTTACTGGAAGTCTAAATAAGAAATTACTTTGTATACCACAAGCCAGGGCTCTCTAACCCTGTTCCTATAGAGCTACCCTCCTGTAGGTTTTAACTCCAACCCTGTTCCTAGAGAGCTACCCTCCTGTAGGTTTTAACTCCAACCCTGTTCCTGGAGAGGTACCCTCCTGTAGGTTTTAACTCCTACCCTGTTCGTGGAGAACTACCCTCCTGTAGGTTTTAACTCCAACCCTGTTCCTAGAGATCCACCCTCCTGTAGGTTTTAACTCCAACCCTGTTCCTGGAGAGGTACCCTCCTGTAGGTTTTAACTCCAACCCTGTTCCTAGAGAGCTACCTTCCTGTAGGTTTTAACTCCAACCCTGTTCCTAGAGAGCTACCCTCCTGTAGGTTTTAACTCCAACCCTGTTCCTGGAGAGACACCCTCCTGTAGGTTTTAATTCCAACCCTGTTCCTGGAGAGGTACCCTCCTGTAGGTTTTCACTCCAACCCTGTTCCTAGAGAGGTACCCTCCTGTAGGTTTTCACTCCAACCCTGTTCCTGGAGAGACACCCTCCTGTAGGTTTTAACTCCAACCCTGTTCCTAGAGAGCTACCTTCCTGTAGGTTTTAACTCCAACCCTGTTCCTAGAGAGCTACCCTCCTGTAGGTTTTAACTCCAACCCTGTTCCTGGAGAGACACCCTCCTGTAGGTTTTAATTCCAACCCTGTTCCTGGAGAGGTACCCTCCTGTAGGTTTTCACTCCAACCCTGTTCCTGGAGAGACACCCTCCTGTAGGTTTTAACTCCAACCCTGTTCCTAGAGAGCTACCCTCCTGTAGGTTTGAACTCCAACCCTGTTCCTAGAGAGGTACCCTCCTGTAGGTTTTCACTCCAACCCTGTTCCTAGAGAGGTACCCTCCTGTAGGTTTTCACTCCAACCCTGTTCCTATAGAGCTACCCTCCTGTAGGTTTTAACTCCAACCCTGTTCCTAGAGAGCTACCCTCCTGTAGGTTTTAACTCCAACCCTGTTCCTGGAGAGGTACCCTCCTGTAGGTTTTAACTCCAACCCTGTTCCTAGAGAGCTACCCTCCTGTAGGTTTTCACTCCAACCCTGTTCCTGGAGAGAAACCCTCCTGTAGGTTTTCACTCCAACCCTGTTCCTGGGGAGACACCCTCCTGGAGGTTTTAACTCCAACCCTGTTCCTGGTGAGAAACCCTCCTGTAGGTTTTCACTCCAACCCTGTTCCTGGAGAGAAACCCTCCTGTAGGTTTTCACTCCAACCCTGTTCCTGGAGAGACACCCTCCTGTAGGTTTTAACTCCAACCCTGTTCCTAGAGAGCTACCCTCCTGAAGGTTTTAACTCCAACCCTGTTCCTAGAGAGCTACCCTCCTGAAGGTTTTAACTCCAACCCTGTTCCTGTAGAGATACCCTCCTGTAAGGTTTCCCCCCCAACCCTAATCTAGTGCACCTGACTCTAATAATTAGCTGGTTGATAAGCTGAACCAGGTTAGTTATATTTGGGGGGTTGATCTCCAGGAACAGGGTTGAAGAGCCCTGGCATAAGCTAATACAATATGGATATTTCTGTAGCAGATATTTCACCAACAGTCAATGTGATACCACAGATTGATGTTTACTACACGTTGTGTATCTGTCCCAAAGTGATACCACAGATTGATGTTTACTATATGTTGTGTATCTGTCCCAATGTGATACCACAGATTGATGTTTACTACATGTTGTGTATCTGTCCCAATGTGATACCACAGATTGATGTTTACTACACGTTGTGTATCTGTCCCAATGTGATACCACAGATTGATGTTTACTACCTGTTGTTTATCTGTCCCAAAGTGATACCACATCTCTCTTTCTGCTTCACTGAAGTGGTGCTAGACCACATTAACACCTCTCTCTTTCTGCTTCACTGAAGTGGTGCTAGACCACATTAACACCTCTCTCTTACTGCTTCACTGAAGTGGTGCTAGACCACATTAACACCTCTCTCTTTCTGCTTCACTGAAGTGGTGCTAGGCCACATTAACACCTCTCTCTTTCTGCTTCACTGAAGTGGTGCTAGACCACATTAACACCTCTCTCTTTCTGCTTCACTGAAGTGGTGCTAGACCACATTAACACCTCTCTCTTTCTGCTTCACTGAAGTGGTGCTAGACCACATTAACACCTCTCTCTTTCTGCTTCACTGAAGTGGTGCTAGACCACACTAACACCTCTCTCTTTCTGCTTCACTGAAGTGGTGCTAGACCACATTAACACCTCTGTCTTTCTGCTTCACTGAAGTGGTGCTAGACCACATTAACACCTCTCTCTTTCTGCTTCACTGAAGTGGTGCTAGACCACAGTAACACCTCTCTCTTTCTGCTTCACTGAAGTGGTGCTAGACCACATTAACACCTCTCTCTTTCTGCTTCACTGAAGTGGTGCTAGACCACATTAACACCTCTCTCTTTCTGCTTCACTGAAGTGGTGCTAGGCCACATTAACACCTCTCTCTTTCTGCTTCACTGCCTCTTTTAATGAGCTGCTGTTTACTCTCTAGACCTCTACCCACAATAGCAGGGTTTCGTCCCAAATGGCACCCTATTCCCTATATAGTGCACTACTTTTGACCAGAGCCCTATATAGGGAATAGGGTGCCATTTGGAATGCAACTCCATGTTGTAAGCTATGTCTGTTCACCCTCGTGGGTTTGTGTCAGTTTGTTTCAATCATTCTCAACAGCTTCAGCGTTCGCAGGCAGGCAGCATTGCCGTGGTGACAGATGGAAGAAGGGGGGAGGGAAAGTAGGGAGGAGAGGGAGGCTGTTGTGTTTTTGTCTAAATTCATAGATAATCAAAATGTAAAACTGCCATATGTTGACCTGCAAGGGAATGTGCCATATGTTGACCTGCAAGGGAATGTGCCATATGTTTGTAAATGATCTGGATGCTTGTAGATTTTATGGCTCATCTAAAAGTGTACTTTTGTGTTATTGCAAATATCCTCCTCTACGCCCCAGAAATCTGGGAGTTGTGTCCCAAGTGCCAGCCCATTCCCCATGGGCCCTGGTCTAAAGTAGTGCACTACAGTACATAGTGGATAGGGTGCCATTTGGGATGGAGTTCTGGTGAGGTGGAGACTGAGTCATTAGCATTATCAGCATAATGAACAGCTCTGCACGGCTTCTACACCTCCGTACTGGCGAACATTGCCTGCCTGTCTCCCTCCCTGCCTGTCTCCCTCCCTGCCTGTCTCCCTCCCTGCCTGTCTCCCTCCCTGCCTCCCTCCCTGTCTGCCTGTCTCCATGCCTGCCTCTCTGTCTGCCTGTCTGCCTGTCTCCATGCCTGCCTCTCTGTCTGCCTGTCTGCCTGTCTCCATGCCTGCCTCTCTGTCTGCCTCCCTGCCTCCCTCCCTCCCTCCCTCCCTCCCTCCCTCCCTCCCTCCCTCCCTCCCTCCCTCCCTCCCTGCCTGCCTGCCTGCCTGCCTGCCTGTCTCCCTCCCTGCCTGTCTCCCTCCCTCCTTGTCTCCCTCCCTGCCTGTCTCCCTCCCTCCTTGTCTCCCTCTCTGCCTCCCTCCCTTTCCTCCCTCCTTGTCTCCCTCCCTGCCTCCCTCCTTGTCTCCCTCCCTCCCTTTCCTCCCTCCCTTTCCTCCCTCCCTTTCCTCCCTCCTCCCTGCCTGCCTCCCTTTCCTCCCTCCCTGCCTCCCTCCCTGCCTCCCTGCCTCCCTCCCTGCCTCCCTGCCTGTCTCCCTCCCTCCTTGTCTCCCTCCCTTCCTCCCTCCCTGCCTCCCTGCCTGCCTCCCTCCTTGTCTCCCTCCCTGCCTCCCTCCCTGCCTGCCTCCCTCCTTGTCTCCCTCCCTGCCTCCCTGCCTGCCTCCCTCCTTGTCTCCCTCCCTGCCCTCCTGCCTCCCTGCCTGCCTCCCTCCCTGCCTGTCTCCCTCCCTGCCTCCCTGCCTCCCTCCCTGCCTGTCTCCCTCCCTGCCTGTCTCCCTCCCTCCTTGTCTCCCTCCCTGCCTCCCTGCCTGTCTCCCTCCCTTCCTCCCTCCCTGCCTCCCTGCCTGCCTCCCTCCTTGTCTCCCTCCCTGCCTCCCTGCCTGCCTCCCTCCTTGTCTCCATCCCTGCCTCCCTCCCTGCCTGCCTCCCTCCCTCACTGCCTCCCTCCCAGCCTCCCTCCTTGTCTCCCTCCCTGCCTCCCTCCCTGGCTCCCTCCCTGCCTGCCTGCCTGCCTGCCTCACTGCCTCCCTCCCTGTCTCCCTCCCTGCCTCCCTCCTTTTCCTCCCTCCCTGCCTGCCTCCCTCCCTCCCTGCCTCCCTCCTTGCCTCCCTCCCTGCCTCCCTCCCTGCCTGCCTGCCTGCCTGCCTCCCTGCCTCCCTCCCTCACTGCCTCCTTCCCTGTCTCCCTCCCTGCCTCCCTCCCTTTCCTCCCTCCCTGCCTGCCTCCCTCCCTCCTTGCCTCCCTCCCTGCCTCCCTGCCTCCCTGCCTGCCTCCCTCCCTTTCCTCCCTCCTCCCTCCCTCCCTCCCTCCCTCCCTCCCTCCCTCCCTCCCTCCCTCCCTCCCTCCCTCCCTCCCTCCCTCCCTCCCTCCCTCCCTCCCTCCCTCCCTCCCTCCCTGCCTGCCTGCCTGCCTGCCTGCCTGCCTCCCTCCCTCCCTCCCTCCCTCCCTCCCTCCCTCCCTCCCTCCCTCCCTGCCTGCCTGTCTGTTTGTCTGCCTGTCTGTCTGTCTGTCTGTCTCCCTCCCTCCCTCCCTGTCTCCCTCCCTGCCTGCCTGCCTCCCTCCCTGCCTCCCTCCCTCCCTCCCTCCCTCCCTCCCTCCCTCCCTCCCTCCCTCCCTCCCTCCCTCCCTCCCTCCCTCCCTCCCTCCCTCCCTCCCTGCCTGCCTGCCTGCCTGCCTGCCTGCCTCCCTCCCTCCCTCCCTCCCTCCCTCCCTCCCTCCCTGCCTGCCTGTCTGTTTGTCTGCCTGTCTGTCTGTCTGTCTGTCTCCCTCCCTCCCTGTCTCCCTCCCTCCCTGCCTCCCTCCTTGTCTCCCTCCCTGCCTCCCTGCCTCCCTGCCTCCCTCCTTGTCTCCCTCCCTGCCTGCCTGCCTGCCTGCCTGTCTGTCTGTCTGTCTGTCTGTCTGTCTGTCTGTCTGTCTGTCTGTCTGTCTGTCTGTCTCCCTCCCTCCCTGCTAATCCCTTATTGATGTCACTTGTTAAATCTACTTCAATCAGTGTAGATGAAGGGGAGGAAACAGGTTAAAGAAGGATTTTTAAGCCTTGAGACAGTTGAGACATGGATTGTGTCTGTGTACCATTCAGAGGGTGAATGGGCAAGACAAAAGATTTAAGTGCCTTTGAACAGGGTATGGTAGTAGGTACCAGGCGCACCAGCTTGAGTGTGTCAAGAACTGCAACGCTTCTGGGTTTTTCACTTTCAATAGTTCCCCGTGTTTATCAAGAATGGTCCACCACCCAAAAGGACATCCAGCCCACTTGACACAACTGTGGGAAGCACTGGAGTCAATATGGGCCAACATCAATGTGGAACGCTTTCGACACCTCGTAGAGTCCATCCCCAGACAAATTGGGGACAGGGGGGCAACTCATTATTAGGAAGGTGTTCTTAATGTTTTGTACACTCGATACACAGTTGTGTAAATCATGTAGGATAAAGACGTCTGCTAAATGGACCATATTATTATTGATGTGCCTCGTTGCTGTTGTTCTGGTTGGCATGTCCATAAACAGACAGAAGCATTTCACAGATGTTCTCATTTGATGTGATGTGCAGTCTCACTCTGTGCACCTGGCATTCCTGCAGCGGGAATGGATTGGATACCTTCTAAATTAGCTACAATATGACTCAACCCTCTATTCCAGTCATGTATTTCATTTCATATGTTCTGAATGAATGGAAGTCAACTACCTGCCTGTCTTTACTGCTGTGGTGATGTAATAATGGAAGTCAACTACCTGCCTGCCTGTCTTTACTGCTGTGGTGATGTAATAATGGAAGTCAACTACCTGCCTGCCTGTCTTTACTGCTGTGGTGATGTAATAATGGAAGTCAACTACCTGCCTGTCTTTACTGCTGTGGTGATGTAATAATGGAAGTCAACTACCTGCCTGCCTGTCTTTACTGCTGTGGTGATGTAATAATGGAAGTCAACTACCTGCCTGCCTGTCTTTACTGCTGTGGTGATGTAATAATGGAAGTCAACTACCTGCCTGCCTGTCTTTACTGCTGTGGTGATGTAATAATGGAAGTCAACTACCTGCCTGTCTTTACTGCTGTGGTGATGTAATAATGGAAGTCAACTACCTGCCTGTCTTTACTGCTGTGGTGATGTAATAATGGAAGTCAACTACCTGCCTGTCTTTACTGCTGTGGTGATGTAATAATGGAAGTCAACTAACTGCCTGTCTTTACTGCTGTGGTGATGTAATAATGGAAGTCAACTACCTGCCTGTCTTTACTGCTGTGGTGATGTAATAATGGAAGTCAACTACCTGCCTGTCTTTACTGCTGTGGTGATGTAATAATGGAAGTCAACTACCTGCCTGTCTTTACTGCTGTGGTGATGTAATAATGGAAGTCATAATAATGGCTTTTGAATCGGGTCTTTCCTAACTGTTACGGACATTTGCTCTTTTAAGTGACACATTGGTCTTTGTTGGCATTTGGCTGCTGAGGAGGCAGAGGAGACTGAGGAGTCAGAGGAGACTGAGGAGACTGAGGAATCAGAGGAGACAGAGGAGACAGAGGAGACAGAGGGAGACTGAGGAGACGGGGGGGGGGGTTGTCTCTGTGTGTGTGTGTCCCCCTCTAGCTAACGTTGACAGTGATCACAGAGAGGCCTGATAACTGGGCATTCATCTTCACATAATGATCTTAATGTCATCTCCAGGATATTGAATCATCCTTTTCTCTGGGGTAATATAGAGTCCAACTGGCCTTGAAAAGACTCTGTTCTGTTCTGTATTACCTAGCATAATATGGTGTCCAACTGGCCTTGACAAGACTCTGTTCTGTTCTGTATTACCTAGCATAAGATGGAGTCCAACTGGCCTTGACAAGACTCTGTTCTGATCCTTAGTCAGTATGAGGGATAGGTCCTGACCTTTAGTCAGTATGAGGGACAGGTCCTGACCTTTAGTCAGTATGAGGGACAGGTCCTGACCTTAAGTCAGTATGAGGGACAGGTCCTGACCTTTAGTCAGTATGAGGGACAGGTCCTGACCTTAAGTCAGTATGAGGACAGGTCCTGACCTTAAGTCAGTATGAGGGACAGGTCCTGACCTTTAGTCCGTATGAGGGACAGGTCCTGACCTTTAGTCAGTATGAGGGACAGGTCCTGATCCTTAGAACCTCTGGGCTGATCTCTAGTCTGTCCAGGTGGTTTCATTACTTCCTTTGGGCTGATCTCTAGTCTATCCAGGTGGTTTCATTATTACCTCTGGGCTGATCTCTAGTCTATCCAGGTGGTTTCATTACTACCTCTGGGCTGATCTCTAGTTTGTCCAGGTGGTCTCATTACTACCTCTGGGCTGATCTCTAGTCTATCCAGGTGGTCTCAATTTTACCTCTGGACTGATCTCTAGTCTATCCTGGTGGTCTCATTACTACCTCTGGACTGATCTCTAGTCTATCCTGGTGGTCTCATTACTACCTCTGGGCTGATCTCTAGTCTATCCAGGTGGTTTAATTATTACCTCTGGGCTGATCTCTAGTCTATCCAGGTGGTTTCATTACTACCTCTGGGCTGATCTCTAGTCTATTCAGGTGGTTTCATTACTCCCCACATAGCACGATGACCTTCACTCTCATTAACGCTTCGAAGCCAGTAACAGGAGATTTCATCTCTGCTACACACCAAGCAGAGATATCATGGTTTCCTTCCAAGTGGTACACTAGTCCCTATATAGTGCACTACTTTTACAACAGGGCCCATGTGGGCTCTGGTTAGAAGTAGTGCACTATAGGGTGACATTTGGTCTGCAGCACTATCTCTACTTCCTCCTCGTCATTCTCTTGTTTCCTCCTCGTCATTCTCTTGTATCCTCCTCGTCATTCTCTTGTTTCCTCCTCGTCATTCTCTTGTTTCCTCCTCGTCTTTCTCTTGTTTCCTCCTCGTCATTCTCTTGTTTCCTCTCCTCGTCATTCTCTTGTTTCCTCCTCGCCATCCTCACTTTTCCTCCTCGTCATTCTCTTGTTTCCTCCTCGTCATTCTCTTGTTTCCTCCTCGTCATTCTCTTGTTTCCTCCTCATCTTTCTCTTGTTTCCTCCTCGTCATTCTCTTGTTTCCTCTCCTCGTCATTCTCTTGTTTCCTCCTCGTCATTCTCTTGTTTCCTCCTCGTCTTTCTCTTGTTTCCTCCTCGTCATTCTCTTGTTTCCTCTCCTCGTCATTCTCTTGTTTCCTCCTCGCCATCCTCACTTTTCCTCCTCGTCATTCTCTTGTTTCCTCCTCGTCATTCTCTTGTTTCCTCCTCGTCATTCTCTTGTTTCCTCCTCATCTTTCTCTTGTTTCCTCCTCGTCATTCTCTTGTTTCCTCTACTCGTCATTCTCTTGTTTCCTCCTCGTCATTCTCATGTTTCCTCCTCGTC
Organism: Oncorhynchus kisutch; assembly: GCF_002021735.2. Taxonomy (NCBI): domain Eukaryota; kingdom Metazoa; phylum Chordata; class Actinopteri; order Salmoniformes; family Salmonidae; genus Oncorhynchus; species Oncorhynchus kisutch. The sequence goes on along the minus strand of NW_022261979.1, from coordinate 8,666,281 downwards.
ATTCTCTTGTTTCCTCCTCGTCTTTCTCTTGTTTCCTCCTCGTCATTCTCTTGTTTCCTCCTCGTCATTCTCTTGTTTCCTCCTCGCCATTCTCTTGTTTGCTCCTCGTCATTCTCTTGTTTCCTCCTCGCCATCCTCACTTTTCCTCCTCGTCATTCTCTTGTTTCCTCCTCGCCATTCTCTTGTTTCCTCTCCTCGTCATTCTCTTGTTTCCTCCTCGCCATTCTCTTGTTTCCTCCTCGTCATCCTCACTTTTCCTCCTCCTTATTCTGTAACAACTGGATGGAGGCTGAGTTGGACTGGAGTCAAATGTTTTCCTCTCACTATCTGGCTGTCAGGCTGTCTGGACTTCTGGCAGCTTTAATCAACAACAGTTAAAAAGATTGACAGTATTACCATAGATATGACATGAATGTAAAAAAAAAATTCTAAGACCACTTTTACAAAATGGCTAAACTTATGATGGTTATAATTCTGATATCCAGTATTTCTGATGTGAATGTTGACAGAGATGGCAGTGACTTAAAATCTGTTAAGGCTATGGCAGAATACTGCCCCCTTTGGAGGAATGCGTGCCCATAGTAAACTGACAAAAAATCTGTCAAAAATTGCTAATATATGCATATAATAACTATTATTGAATAGAAAACACTCTAACGCTTCTAAAACCGTTCAAATTATGTCTCTATGTAAAGCAGAACTCACAGGGCATCCATTCTTCCAAACTCTTTCTGTCAGCAGAAAAGTTGGCCCAACTTTGACGTCATCGCCCCCACCCTTCCCAACCAGCTACGGATCTGGGAACAGTTCCTATCTCTTCAGCGCGATGTCCTCTTTCAATGGGGCGCTTCATTGTGAAGATCGCGCGCTCTCTCACCCTTTGGCGGGAAGAAACCCTCGGGTCACGCAATAATACGTGCGCGCCTCCTTGTTTTTCTCTCTCGGTTCCAAGATCCACCAAACGATATAGGCTTGTCCTTTTGGGCTGAGGATTTTTATGTATGTTTATAACATGTTTTAGCTCGATTCTGAACTTAGTTTGACCAGTTTAGTCGACATATAATATGTAATTTTGAAGTTTTGATGCGCAACCCATAGAATTTTGGGTGCATTTCAGCTGAAATTAGTCGCGTTTGATAACCCAAAGACACACATTTGAAAGGCAAACGCTGGTTTTGGTAAGTATGACTTCTTCCACGACTTCTGATCGAACAACGGCAAAGGTAAGGGAATATTTATGTGGTTATTATGTGTTTCTGTGGACTCCGAAATAGCGGAGCCATATTGCTAATCTATGAGCGCCGTCTCATATTATTGACAAGTGAACGAATTCTGTAACGTTAAAAATAAATGTAACACAGCTGTTTTATTAAGAAGAAGTGTATCTTTCTAACTATATGTAGAACATGTATATTTAGTCAACGTTTATGATGTGTATTTCTGTTATCTGGCAGAGTTATCATAATTTCTCCGGACATTGTAGTAGCATTTTTTTGAACATGACGTTCAATGTGAACCGTGATTTATGGATATAAATTGCATATTATTGAAAAAAACATAAATGTACTGTATAACATGTCCTATTCCTGTCATCTGATGAAGATTTTCAAAAGGTTAGTGAATTATTTTTCTTTTAATCCTGCTTTTGTGATTGCATCTATTGTTCTACAAAATGGCTATGTAAATTAGCCTATCTTTTGGTGGTGGTTTGACATAAATATGTGCTATGTTTTCGCCGTAAAACATTTTAGAAATCTGACTTGGTGGCTAGATGAACAAGGTGTTTATCTTTCATTTGAGCTATTGGACTTGTTAATGTGTGGAGGTTAAATATTTCTAAGAATATTTTTGCGTTCTGTGCGCCACTGTGTCAGTTGAGCAGGGGGGGATGGTACCCCTAGAGGTACGTGTGGGGCCATGTATTAACATTACCCATCAACACTATCACCCCGTCCTGACACCCTCAGATCGTCCATTTTCTAGTCATATTAGCATTTGAATATTTCTGATTATGCCAGTCTGCATTAAATATTCAGAGAGCGCCTCACAATCCAATTAAATTAGAGATGTGCTTTACGGGGCATCGGCAAACATGATTGAATGCAGAGCTCCCGATGACCAACATGGACAACTTCAAGAGGTTGGAGAGACTCACCAGGAAGCTAAATGACAATGTGTTTATCAGCGATGAAATGACGCTGGGTGTCTGTGAAAGAAGTGCAGGAACATGTACGTACGTACGCACGCACACACACACACACACACACAAGCACACACGCACAGGGACACACACAGGCATGTGCTTATGTACACACAAACATGTGCTTTAATTTAAAAAAGACCAAAATGGGATTAACAGGAGAGACACTGTGGATTATCACGACTAAAACGTCTCTGAACCCTCAGGGATTGGAGAGAGACACTGTGGATTATCATGACTAAAACGTCTCTGAACACTCAGGGTTTGGAGAGAGAGAGAGACACACTGTGGATTATCACAAATAAAACGTCTCTGAACCCTCAGGGATTGGAGAGAGACACTGTGGATTATCATGACTAAAACATCTCTGAACACTCAGGGTTTGGAGAGAGAGAGAGACACACTGTGGATTATCACGACTAAAACGTCTCTGAACACTCAGGGTTTGGAGAGAGAGAGAGAGAGAGACTGGATTATCACAACTAAAACATCTCTGAACACTCAGGGTTTGGAGAGAGAGACTGTGGATTATCACAACTGAAACGTCTCTGAACACTCAGGGTTTAGAGAGAGAGACTGTGGATTATCACAACTGAAACGTCTCTGAACACTCAGGGTTTGGAGAGAGAGAGAGAGAGAGAGAGAGAGAGAGAGAGGCTGGATTATCACAACTAAAACGTCTCTGAACACTCAGGGTTTGGAGAGAGAGACTGTGGATTATCACAACTGAAACGTCTCTGAACACTCAGGGTTTGGAGAGAGAGACTGTGGATTATCACAACTAAAACGTCTCGTAACACAGGGTTTGGAGAGAGAGACTGTGGATTATCACAACTGAAATGTCTCTGAACACTCGGGGTTTGGAGAGAGAGAGACTGGATTATCACGACTAAAACGTCTCTGAACACTCAGGGTTTGGAGAGACACACTGTGGATTATCACAACTAAAATGTCTCTGAACACTCAGGGTTTGGAGAGAGAGAGAGACACACTGTGGATTATCATGACTAAAACGTCTCTGGACACTCAGGGATTGGAGAGACACACTGTGTATTATCACGACTAAAACGTCTCTGGACACTCAGGGTTTGGAGAGAGAGACTGGATTATCACGACTAAAACGTCTCTGAACACTCTGGGTTTGGAGAGAGAGACTGGATTATCACGACTAAAACGTCTCTGAACACTCAGGGTTTGGAGAGAGAGAGACACACTGTGGATTATCACAAATAAAACGTCTCTGAACACTCAGGGTTTGGAGAGAGAGAGAGACACACTGTGGATTATCATGACTAAAACGTCTCCGAACACTCAGGGTTTGGAGAGAGAGAGAGACACACTGTGGATTATCATGACTAAAACGTCTCCGAACACTCAGGGTTTGGAGAGAGAGAGAGACACACTGGATTATCATGACTAAAACATCTCTGAACACTCAGGGTTTAGAGAGAGAGAGACACTGGATTATCATGACTAAAACGTCTCTGAACACTCAGGGTTTGGGGTCAGAACAAAGGAGGAAGGACAAAGCTAAAGTCTTGAGCCACCATCTTCCTTCTCCATTGGTTTTTCATCCAAAGCCACAAACTCTATTTTAAGACTTGTAATGCCTTTATTCCTGACCATCTATCCTGACCGCATGTGGATGTTATAGTCGGCTAGTTAGTTAGTGAGGTCCCTGTTACACAGTGGATACATCCCTAATGGCACCCTATTCCCTATATACTGCACTACTATGGGCCATGGTTAAAAGGAGTGCACTATATAGGGAATATGGTGCCATTTTGGACACACACAGTGTCAAAGACCGGTACGTTTAGGGCTCCTTTACATTGTGATACAGATATGAAAGCTAATTAACAGTGACCGGTCTGTCCTTAATATTCAACTCAGCACTGGCTCTAATGACTGTGTCCTTTTAATAGCTGGGACTTAATTGAAGCAAATACGATGATACCCTCTCATACTATTAGCTGGACCTTTATGCTATTAGCCAGACTCTTATGGTATTAGCTAGACCCTTATGGTATTAGCTAGATGGTATTAGCTAGACCCTTATGGTATTAGCCAGACCCTTGTGGTATTAGCTAGACCCGTACGGTATTAGCCAGACCCTTATTGTATTAGCCAGACCCTTATGATATTAGCCAGACCCTTATGATATTAGCTAGACTCTTATGGTATTAGCTAGACCTTTTTGGTATTAGCCAGATATAGATTCATTAACTGGGCTGATGATGAAGGGAAATGGTAATGAGGGTTGTTATATGTAGCTGCTGTTCAACTATAAATACTAATGATATTGAACCTGGGTTGATGTTTAAGTCCTTTAAGGTGGGTAGTTTCATATGCAATTTTCAGTCCATTAAGTATTGTGTTCTGTCAAGTGATGATAATAGTTTAGAAGTGTCTCCAAAGCCGGACCATCAGAAGGTTATGATTATGCATACAGACTGACATCTGTTATATTTACGATCAGGATTAGGGGAGGTAATGTTAGGATTAGGATTAGGGGAGGTAACGTTAGGATTAGGTTTAGGGGAGGAAACTTTAGGATTAGGGGAGGTAATGTTAGGATTAGGTTTAGCAGAGGAAACTTTAGGATTAGGGGAGGTAATGTTAGGATTAGGTTTAGAGGTAATGTCAGGATTAGGGTTAGGAGAGGTAATGTCAGGATTTGGGTTAGGAGAGGAAACGTTGGGATTAGGGGACGTAATGTTAGGATTAGGGTTAGGGTTGGTAATATCAGGATTAGGGTTAGGGGAGGGAATGTTAGGATTAGGGTTAGGAGAGGTAATGTCAGGATTAGGGGGAGGTAATGTTAGGGGAGGTAAAGTTTGGGTTAGGGGAGGTAATGCTAGGGTTAGGGGAGGTAATGTCAGGGTTAGGGGAAGTAATGCTAGGGTTAGGGGAGGAAAAGTTAGGGTCAGGGGAGGTAATGCCAGGGTCAGGGGAGGTAATGCTAGGGTCAGGGGAGGTAATGCCAGGGTCAGGGGAGGTAATGCCAGGGTCAGGGGAGGTAATGTAAGGGTTAGGGGAGGTAATGCCAGGGTCAGGGGAGGTAATGCCAGGGTCAGGGGAGGTAATGCCAGGGTCAGGGGAGGTAATGCTAGGGTCAGGGGAGGTAATGTCAGGGGAGGTAATGTAAGGGTCAGGGGAGGTGATGCTAGGGTTATGGGAGGTAATGTAAGGGTCAGGGGAGGTAATGCCAGGGTCAGAGGAGGTAATGTTAGGGTCAGGGGAGGTAATGCTAGAGTCAGGGGAGGTAATGTAAGGGTCATGGGGAGGTAATGTAAGGGTCATGGGGAGGTAATGTAAGGGTCAGGGGAGGTAATGTAAGGGCCAGGGGAGGTAATGCTAGGATCAGGGTTGGTAATGCTAGGGGAGGTAATGTTAGGGTCAGGGGAGGTAATGTTAGGGCCAGGGGAGGTAATGTTAGGGTCAGGGGAGGTAATGCTAGGGTTAGGGGAGGTAATGTAAGGGTCAGGGGAGGTAATGCTAGGGTCAGGGGAGGTAATGATAGGGTCAGGGGAGGTAATGCTAGGGCTAGGGGAGGTAATGTAAGGGTCAGGGAGGTAGCTTGGGTTGGGGTTACTTATTATTTCCACCCAATTTGCTGGTGACAAATAAATCCTGCTTTAGTCACAAAACACTTCTGTAACAGCATAATCCCCAACACGAAAACGGAGTTCTCCTCTAGTCTAATACGATGCTCGTTGAATTATTCATGCATGGCTGCTTTCATTTACAGAAAGGCATTTCCTCTTTAATTAGTTGGATCGTTTCATGTCCTTTCATGAAAGACCACTTACATTTTGAATATTGAAATCATCTCAATTAATTAAGCAAGGCTTTTGGCTTAATAACTTAATAACTTTTCTAAATGTCTTCTGAACTTTGTTATCCACCGTATTGAAGGCTACAGTTTCGAAAAGCGTTCGGGGCAAAATGAAATAAATATTTCAAACATTCACAAGAAAGAATGATTTAATGCGACCGCTGTGAATGGGGAATCTGCTTCGTCTTAAATGAAATGTGTTTCATGAAATAGTGTGTTAGGGATTTAAACAGATGCAAATTACAATCATGAATACTTTATTGACAGTATTAGTAACAGAAAAAAGACTTCATATAGTGAATGGTTGAGGTGAACGTCTAGGTTGGGGGGGTCTATATTTTAAAAAATCCAACTCCTTAAATAGCGTCGTGTCTCATTTCAATTTGATCAGAGTCTTTTAAAGGACTACGTCAATGTACTGTATCACTGTGTCTCGTACGGCACCCTATGCCCTTTGTAGTGAACTACTTTTCACCAGAGCCTTATGGGTCCTGTTCAAATATAGTGGATATAATATAGGGAATAGGGTGCCATTTTGGATGCATTGTATCTCTGTTTGGTCGAGTTTCAGCCTTCAGTTATAATATGAATCAAAAATCTAGTCTATTGTGTGACATCCTATCTATCTATCTATCTATCTACTATCTATCTATCTATCTATCTATCTATCTATCTATATCTATCTACTCTATCTATCTATCTATCTATCTATCTATCTATCTATCTATCTATCTATCTATCTATCTATCTATCTATCTATCTATCTATCTATCTATCTATCTATCTATCTATCTATATATCTATCTATCTATCTATCTATCTATCTATCTATCTATCTATCTATCTATCTATCTATCTCTATCTATCTATCTATCTATCTATCTATCTATCTATCTATCTATCTATCTATCTATCTATCTATCTATCTATCTATCTATCTATCTATCTATCTATCTATCTATCTATCTATCTATCTATCTATCTATCTATCTATCTATCTATCTATCTATCTATCTATCATCTATCTATCTATCTATCTATCTATCTATCTATCTATCTATCTATCTATCTATCTATCTATCTATCTATCTATCTATCTATCTATCTATCTATCTATCTATCTATCTATCTATCTATCTATCTATCTATCTATCTATCTATCTATCTATCTATCTATCTATCTATCTATCTATCTATCTATCTATCTATCTATCTATCTATCTATCTATCTATCTATCTATCTATCTATCTATCTATCTATCTATCTATCTATCTATCTATCTATCTATCTATCTATCTATCTATCTATCTATCTATCTATCTATCTATCTATCTATCTATCTATTCTATCTATCTATCTATCTATCTATCTATCTATCTACAGTGGGGCAAAAAAGTATTTAGTCAGCCACCAATTGTGCAAGTTCTCCCACTTAAAAAGATGAGAGAGGCCTGTAATTTTCATCATAGGTACACTTCAACTATGACAGACAAAATTAGGAAAAAAAATCCAGAAATCACATTGTAGGATTTTTAATGAATTTCTTTGCAGATTATGGTGGAAAATAAGTATTTGATCTTGCACAATTGGTGGCTGACTAAATACATTTTTGCCCCACTGTATATATATATATATTTATATACATTTATTATTCACATTTTTAAAAATGTAACCTTTGTTTAAGTCAGTTAAAGAACAAATTCTTATTCACAATGACGGCCTACACGGACGGGCCAAACCCGGATGACGCTGGGCCAATTGTACGCCACCCTATTGGATTCCTAATCACGGCCGGTTGTGATACAGCCTGGATTCGAACCATGGTGTCTGACCACTGCGCCACTCTGGAGCCCTATAGAGAGGATACACTATAGATAATCTATTTTACCTCAATGTGATTAACATTAGTCAGTATCCAACATACAGATCACAAACATTTTTTTTTTATTTCAACACCTTGATGTCAGCCACTCAATCAAACAAGGCCATTGTTGTTTCAACGACAATGGCAAAAGTCCAACTTCCACACTCTCTCCCTCCATCATCTCTCCTCCGTGACTTGGAAACCGATGTGACTGAGTGGTCGAGGAAGTTTTCAATTCATTAGTAGGCAAACGGAAGACTGTCATCCCCTCCTCGATAGCCTCCTTTTGGCAAGGAAGCACAGGTGCATCCTACCGGAGTCCTTCGTGGAATACTTCTGCCACACCCCCTTTGAACCAACTATAGTTTTATTGAAGGAGAACAGCATGCCAACATTTAAAAAAACATATTCTACTCATCTTTTATCTATGAAATGTCTTCCCGACTGGCTACATTGGTTTGGATCCCTTTATACATTTATTGTGGGGATTCCACCCTGTAAATATAATTTACCTGATGACGCGCGATTGACAGGAGACTCTCATTTCATATGAGAGGCCAGAGAGGAGGAGGGTGAGGAGAGAGGAGGAGGGTGAGGAGAGAGGAGGAGGGTGAGGAGAGAGGAGGAGGGTGAGGAGAGAGGAGGAGGGTGAGGAGAGAGGAGGAGGGTGAGGAGAGAGGAGGAGGGTGAGGAGAGAGGAGGAGGGTGAGGAGAGAGGAGGAGAGAGAGGAGGAGGAGGGAGGAGAGAGGAGGAGGAGGGAGGAGGGGAGGAGAGAGGAGGAGGGAGGAGAGAGGGAGGGGGAGGAGAGAGGAGGAGGGAGGAGAGAGGAGGAGGGTGAGGAGAGAGGAGGAGGGTGAGGAGAGAGGAGGAGGGTGAGGGAGAGAGGAGGAGGGTGAGGAGAGAGGAGGAGGGGGAGGAGAGAGGAGGAGGAGGGAGGAGAGAGGAGGAGGGAGGGGGAGGAGAGGAGGAGAGAGGAGGAGGGGGAGGAGAGAGGAGGAGGGGGAGGAGAGAGGAGGAGGGAGGAGAGAGGAGGAGGGGGAGGAGAGAGTGCACTATTTTAGACCTGGGCTGGCACCCTATTCCCTACATAGTGCACTATTTTTGACTGGAGCAGTATATAGGCTGCCGTTTGAGACTCAGCCATCATCACAATCTGAAGTTCCCTTCTCTTAAACAGGATCCGCAACACTCCAGTATAGAGTCCACTAGCTGACTGAACAATGCTGTTATAATCATTATGGAGAATAGTTCACTAGCTGACTGAACAATGAGGTTATAATCATTATGGAGAATAGTCCACTAGCTGACTGAACAATGAGGTTATAATCATTATGGAGAATAGTCCACTAGCTGACTGAACAATGAGGTTATAATCATTATGGAGAATAGTCCACTAGCTGACTGAACAATGAGGTTATAATCATTATGGAGAATAGTCCACTAGCTGACTGAACAATGAGGTTATAATCATTATGGAGAATAGTCCACTAGCTGACTGAACAATGAGGTTATAATCATTATGGAGAATAGTCCACTAGCTGACTGAACAATGAGGTTATAGTCATTATGGAGAATAGTCCACTAGCTGACTGAACAATGAGGTTATAATCATTATGGAGAATAGTCCACTAGCTGACTGAACAATGAGGTTATAATCATTATGGAGAATAGTCCACTAGCTGACTGAACAATGCTCCTAATGTCATGATGGATAATGAACAGTACAGTTGTCTAGGTGGCCGATTTAATGCTCCTAATGTCATGATGGATAATGAACAGTACACTTGTCTAGGTGGCCGATTTAATGCTCCTAATGTCATGATGGATAATGAACAGTACAGTTGTCTAGGTGGCCGATTTAATGCTCCTAATGTCATGATGGATAATGAACAGTACAGTTGTCTAGGTGGCCGATTTAATGCTCCTAATGTCATGATGGATAATGAACAGTACAGTTGTCTAGGTGGCCGATTTAATGCTCCTAATGTCATGATGGATAATGAACAGTACAGTTGTCTAGGTGGCCGATTTAATGCTCCTAATGTCATGATGGATAATGAACAGTACAGTTGTCTAGGTGGCCGATTTAATGCTCCTAATGTCATGATGGATAATGAACAGTACAGTTGTCTAGGTGGCCGATTTAATGCTCCTAATGTCATGATGGATAATGAACAGTACAGTTGTCTAGTTGGCCGATTTAATGCTCCTAATATCATGATGGATAATGAACAGTACAGTTGTCTAGGTGGCCGATTTAATGCTCCTAATGTCATCATCAGTATGGATAGTTTAAGGTGTAATAGAAGACTCACAGTAGAGAAGGTGGCTGGAACAACACAGTAGGTAATAATGGCCATAACTAGTGTTATTATAGATAATGAAGAGGTGGTGGCTGAGCAGAACAATACACCTAAATGTCATTATACGCTGGAATTCCTGCCTTCACAACTTTAACTTCTCGACTGCTCTTAGCCTCACAGCCGCAATATGCCTGCTTGCCTAACTACCTGTCTTCACAACCAAGCTAGGCTAGCAGGGGTTGTGGAGGCAGGAGGCTAGGCTAGCAGGGGTTGTGAAGGCAGTAAGCTAGGCTAGCAGGGGTTGTGGAGGCAGGAGGCTAGGCTAGCAGGGGTTGTGAAGGCAGGAAGCTAGGCTAGCAGGGGTTGTGAAGGCAGGAAGCTAGGCTAGCAGGGGTTGTGAAGGCAGGAAGCTAGGCTAGCAGGGGTTGTGAAGGCAGGAAGCTAGGCTAGCAGGGGTTGTGAAGGCAGGAAGCTAGGCTAGCAGGGGTTGTGAAGGCAGGAAGCTAGGCTAGCAGTGGTTGTGAAGGCAGGAATCTAGGCTAGTAGGGGTTGTGGAGGCAGGAAGCTAGGCTAGCAGGGGTTGTGAAGGCAGGAAGCTAGGCTAGCAGGGGTTGTGAAGGCAGGAAGTTAAGTTAGCAGGGGATTTGAAGGCATGAAGTTAAGTTAGCAGGGGTTTTGAAGACAGACTGCTGTTGTGAGTCTAAGAGCAGGCAGGAAATTAGGTTTGCAGGGGTTGTGAAGGCAGGAAGCTGCTGTGAGGCTAAGAACCAACCACAGCTACAGGAGAGGATCCTATATGTTGTGTGTAGCTGCAACTCCTCCTACGCCCAGTAGAAATAATCTAAACACAGCTATTTCTCATAAACACACTTCCTCTCTATCTCTGCTCCTCTCTCTCCCCCTCTCTCTATCGCTCTCTCCCCCTCTCCCCTCTCTCCCATCTCCTTATCTCTCTCTCTTTCTCTCTCTCTCCCTCCCTCTCTATCTCCCTCTCTCTTGCCCTCTCTCCCATCTCCTTATCTCTCTCTCTTTCTCTCTCTCTCTCCCTCTCTATCTCCCTCTCTCTCTCCCCTCTCTCCCTCTCTATCTCTCCTCCTCTCTCTTCCCTCTTTCTCTTCCTCTCTCTATCGCTCTCTCCCCCTCTCCCCATCTCCCCCTCTCTCTATCTCCCTCTCTCTCTCCCCCTCTCTCCCATCTCCTTATCTCTCTCTCTTTCTATCTCTCTCTTGCCCTCTCTCCCTCTCCCTCTCTCTTTCTCTCTCCTTCCATGCGTGATGATTTTGTCACTGCAGAAGATCGAGTCCCTTCCATAGCAGTTAGTAACAGAATTGTCAAGAACTGACGGTGGGTGTGAGTGTGAGAGAAATGACATGATCTGAAAATGAAGTGTTTTTTCCCCACAGCCGAGCTCCATGTGAAACATGTGATCGATACATATACCATTTCTTTTTCACATTGGTCCATTTCTGTCCATTTCCAATCTAATCCGTTTTTAATGAGAAAAAGGCCAAATAACAGTAAGGGGGAGTATAAAATGATTTTTCATAGTCCTTCATTCTGCTGTAACCTTTAACCTTTCCTCAAGACAAGTCTCGATGCAACAGGACGGCCGCTGAACAATGCTCCAGGGACTCGTCTTCAGAAAAAAGAACTTGACATTTTAAAAGAAATATAATTTATAACTTGTCACTGTCATTTGGTAATTTCTCTTTCTTTGTATCACGCTATAAAAAAGCATTAACGATACAGCACGTATGCGATGGTTGTAAGATACCTGAGGTAAGTTTAAATGTTGGTGCCGTGACACCATTTTTGTATCCTTGAAAAGTGCTGAACCCTTAAAATAACAGAATTCAACCCCATTTAGTGAACGGGTGTTTTGAAAGGACAGGTTATATACCGTTCTGTCCATGCAACACTCCACAGTTCACAGAGTTTGGGGCAAATTTGAAAAGTAAAACAGATTTCCTGGCTATTGGTAGACTGTTTTAAGTCATTACAGATTCTGCACCCCAAATAGAATCCTATTCCCCACATAGTGCACTTCTTTGGCTAGGGCCCTGGTCAAACGTAGTGAAATCCTCAGGGAGTAGGGATCCATTTGGGACTGAGACAGAATGTTTTCCTTGCCTGTGGTTCTGAGGTATTGTGTCTGAGTGAATCTGAAGAAGGGAAGGAAACAGACTGAGACTTTATGATGAAGTGAACCTTTCATAAAAAAATGAAACCACTCTCCATGTCGCTCTCTCTCTCTCTCTCTCTCTCTCTCCCCTCCTCTCTCCATGTCGCTCTCTCTCTCTCTCTCTCTCCCTCCTCTCTCCATGTCTCTCTCTCTCTCTCTCTCTCTCTCTCTCTCTCTCCATGTCGCTCTCTCTCCATGTCGCTCTCTCTCTCTCTCTCTCTCTCCTCTCTCTCTCTCTCCTCTCATGTCGCTCTCTCTCCATGTCTCTCTCTCTCTCTCTCTCTCTCTCTCTCTCTCTCTCTCTCTCTCTCTCTCTCTCTTCTCTCTCTCTCTCTCTCTCTATGTCGCTCTCTCTCCATGTCTCTCTCTCTCTCTCTCTCTCTCTCTCTCTCTCTCTCTCTATGTCGCTCTCTCTCCATGTCGCTCTCTCTCTCTCTCTCTCTCTCTCTCTCTCTCTCTCTCTCTCCATGTCGCTCTCTCTCCATGTCTCTCTCTCTCTCTCTCTCTCTCTCTCTCTCTCTCTCTCTCTATGTCGCCTCTCTCTCCATGTCGCTCTCTCCTCTCTCTCTCTCTCTCTCTCTCTCTCTCTCTCTCTCTCCATGTCGCTCTCTCTCCATGTCGCTCTCTCTCTCTCTCTCTCTCTCTCTCCTCTCTCCCTCTCTCCATGTCTCTCTCTCTCTCTCTCTCTCTCCTCTCTCCATGTCGCTCTCTCTCTCTCTCTCTCTCTCCATGTCTCTCTCTCTCTCTCTCTCCCTCTCCCTCCTCTCTCCATGTCTCTCTCTCTCCATGTCTCTCTCTCTCTCTCTCTCTCTCCCTCCTCTCTCCATGTCTCTCTCTCTCCATGTCGCTCTCTCCATCTCTCATTTAATTCCAGCGATCCAGCTATCTCTCTACTTCTCGCGCCCTCTCTCTCTCTCTCTCTCTCTGTCTGTCTGTCTGTCTGTCAGTCTGGTAAATTGAGCAAGGTGTATGATCAGAAAGATTTTATCCTCTGCGTTCAGCTCCGTTTCCAGGGCAATATGTAACGTTTGATGCCCGATGGAGGTTGGTGGCATACAATCTTATGAAGAGAAGGAGGCTGGCTACACGCTGAAATGTTTTTATCACAGAGTCAACAACATAACACATCTCTCAAAGGATGATCTTTGCTGTTCCGGCGTGGCAGCAGGGTAGCCTAGTGGTTAGAGTGTAGGGACGGCAGGTAGCCTAGTGGTTAGAGTGTAGAGGCGGCAGGGTAGCCTAGTGGTTAGAGTGTAGAGGCTGCAGGGTAGCCTAGTGGTTAGAGTGTAGAGGCGGCAGGGTAGCCTAGTGGTTAGAGTGTAGAGGCGGCAGGGTAGCCTAGTGGTTAGAGTGTAGAGGGGGCAGGGTAGCCTAGTGGTTAGAGTGTAGAGGCGGCAGTGTAGCCTAGTGGTTAGAGTGTAGAGGCGACAGGGTAGCCTAGTGGTTAGAGTGTAGAGGCGGCAGGGTAGCCTAGTGGTTAGAGTGTAGAGGCGGCAGGGTAGCCTAGTGGTTAGAGTGTAGAGGCGGCAGGGTAGCCTAGTGGTTAGAGCGTAGAGGCGGCAGGGTAGCCTAGTGGTTAGAGCGTAGAGGCGGCAGGGTAGCCTAGTGGTTAGAGCGTAGAGGCGGCAGGGTAGCCTAGTGGTTAGAGTGTAGAGGCGGCAGGGTAGCCTAGTGGTTAGAGCGTTGGACTAGTTACCGGAAGGTTGCAAATTCAAACCCCCGAGCTGACAATTTACAAATCTGTCGTTCTGCCCCTGAACAGGCAGTTAACCCCACTGTTCCTAGGCCGTCATTGAAAATAAGAATTTGTTCTTAACTGACTTGCTTGGTTAAATAAAAAATCAGCCCCAAGGCACAATCGCAATCTCCTTTCACTTTTATAGTGTTGGAATGGAACCAATACCATCTGTGCATTTTAAACGTGGCCCATTGTACTGTAACAGGAGTTTTGGAAAAGTATGGAGCGAAATAAACATTGTTTTGATGTCATAAAGTGCTGAGTATTAGCTCAGTACCTTTAGCTAACTAAATATCTTTAGCGGTGCCAATTCCTCTTTTGAAAAAGTGTGAGCGAGCCAGATACTTTAGTAGGTATATAGCTCCATATAGGGCTCTGCATAAACCTATTTTAGAATGATCTCACATGTATAATGGATTGAGTCATGTAGGATTGAGTCATGTACGATAACATCATAAACCTACTTTAGAATAAATTCACATTTATAATGGATTGAGTCATGTAGGATACATCATTAACCTACTTTAGAATGAACTCACATGTATAATGGATTAAATCATGTAGGATTGAGTCATGTAGGATTGAGTCATGTAGCATACATCATAAACCTACTTTAGAATGAACTCACATGTATAATGGATTGAGTCATGCAGAATACATCATTAACCTACTTTAGAATGAACTCACATGTATAATGGATTAAATCATGTAGGATTGAGTCATGTAGGATTGAGTCATGTAGCATACATCATAAACCTACTTTAGAATAAATTCACATTTATAATGGATTAAGTCATGTAGAATACATCATAAACATACGTTAGAATGAACTCACGTGTACAGTACCAGTCAAAAGTTTGGACACATTTTTTTGTATTCTAGAATAACCTTTAACAAGGCACACCTGCTAATTGAAATGCATTCCCGGTGACTGGCTCATGAAGCTGGTTGAGAGAATAGCCAAGAGTGTGCAAAGCTGTCATCAAGGCAAAGGGTGGCTACTTCGAAGAATCTCAAATATGAAATATATTTTGATTTGTTTAACACTTTTGTATGGTTACTACATGATTCCATATGTGTTACTTCATAGTTTTGATGTCTTCACTATTAATCTACAATGTAGAAAATAGTTTTAAAAAAGAAAGAAAAACACTTGAATGAGTAGGTGTGTCCAAACTTTTGACCCGGTACTGAACGTATTGGACTTGTTAGAGATTGGCTATACTGATACCTCAGTATACTTCAGTATCTCCTGTGTCCAGCCCAAGGCAGAGATGAAAACAGGGAGCTTGCAGCAATCCTACAGTCAGATGGGAGGGCTTACTTTGGGATATTGGTTTGGCTGGGTAAATGACAAGCTTCTACAGAGATGGTGCAGTTGCATAGCAACTGTTGGAAGGTAATTTTCAGCTAGCAGGGTTTGATATTAGGGGGTGGAAATTGGCTTTAATGGAAGTCTGGATGGGATGGAAAGACAGATGTTTTTGGTTTCATGCCAACAAAAATAAGGGTTGAGTAGAAAACAGGTTTTTAAATCATATAAAAGGCAAGTCAACATTTGTCCTGGTAAAATGGATTCCGCTTCGCAACACATATATACAGCCATCGTATAGTGAATTATATACAGCCATAGTGTAGTGAATTATATACAGTCATAGTATAGTGAATTATATACAGCCGTAGTATAGTGAATTATATACAGCCGTAGTGTAGTGAATTATATACAGTCGTAGTATAGTGAATTATATACAGTCATAGTATAGTGAATTATATACAGCCGTAGTATAGTGAATTATATACAGCCGTAGTGTAGTGAATTATATACAGTCATAGTATAGTGAATTATATACAGCCGTAGTATAGTGAATTATATACAGCCGTAGTGTAGTGAATTATATACAGTCGTAGTATAGTGAATTATATACAGTCGTAGTATAGTGAATTATATACAGTCGTAGTATAGTGAATTATATACAGCCGTAGTGTAGTGAATTATATACAGCCGTAGTGTAGTGAATTATATACAGCCATCGTATAGTGAATTATATACAGCCATCGTATAGTGAATTATATACAGTCGTAGTATAGTGAATTATATACAGCCGTAGTGTAGTGAATTATATACAGTCGTAGTATAGTGAATTATATACAGCCGTAGTGTAGTGAATTATATAGTCGTAGTGAATTATATACAGCCGTAGTGTAGTGAATTATATACAGTCGTAGTATAGTGAATTATATACAGCCATCGTATAGTGAATTATATACAGCCATCGTATAGTGAATTATATACAGCCGTCGTATAGTGAATTATATACAGCCGTAGTGTAGTGAATTATATACAGTCGTAGTATAGTGAATTATATACAGTCGTAGTATAGTGAATTATATACAGTCGTAGTATAGTGAATTATATACAGCCGTAGTGTAGTGAATTATATACAGCCGTAGTGTAGTGAATTATATACAGTCGTAGTGTAGTGAATTATATACAGCCGTAGTATAGTGAATTATATACAGCCATCGTATAGTGAATTATATACAGCTGTAGTGTAGTGAATTATATACAGCCATAGTATAGTGAATTATATACAGCCGTAGTGTAGTGAATTATATACAGCCGTAGTGTAGTGAATTATATACAGTCGTAGTATAGTGAATTATATACAGCCATCGTATAGTGAATTATATACAGCCGTAGTGTAGTGAATTATATACAGCCGTAGTGTAGTGAATTATATACAGCCATCGTATAGTGAATTATATACAGCCGTAGTGTAGTGAATTATATACAGCCATCGTATAGTGAATTATATACAGCTGTAGTGTAGTGAATTATATACAGCCGTAGTATAGTGAATTATATACAGTCGTAGTATAGTGAATTATATACAGCCTTCGTATAGTGAATTATATACAGCCATCGTATAGTGAATTATATACAGCCGTAGTGTAGTGAATTATATACAGCCATCGTATAGTGAATTATATACAGCCGTAGTGTAGTGAATTATATACAGCCATCGTATAGTGAATTATATACAGTCGTAGTATAGTGAATTATATACAGCCATCGTATAGTGAATTATATACAGTCGTAGTATAGTGAATTATATACAGCCGTAGTATAGTGAATTATATACAGCCATCGTATAGTGAATTATATACAGCCGTAGTATAGTGAATTATATACAGCCATCGTATAGTGAATTATATACAGTCATAGTATAGTGAATTATATACAGCCGTAGTGTAGTGAATTATATACAGCCATCGTATAGTGAATTATATACAGCCGTAGTGTAGTGAATTATATACAGTCGTAGTATAGTGAATTATATACAGCCGTAGTGTAGTGAATTATATACAGTCGTAGTATAGTGAATTATATACAGCCATCGTATAGTGAATTATATACAGTCATAGTATAGTGAATTATATACAGCCGTAGTGTAGTGAATTATATACAGTCGTAGTATAGTGAATTATATACAGTCGTAGTATAGTGAATTATATACAGTCGTAGTATAGTGAATTATATACAGTCGTAGTGTAGTGAATTATATACAGTCGTAGTATAGTGAATTATATACAGTCGTAGTATAGTGAATTATATACAGTCATAGTATAGTGAATTATATACAGTCGTAGTATAGTGAATTATATACAGCCATAGTATAGTGAATTATATACAGTCGTAGTGTAGTGAATTATATACAGTCGTAGTATAGTGAATTATATACAGTCGTAGTATAGTGAATTATATACAGTCGTAGTATAGTGAATTATATACAGTCGTAGTATAGTGAATTATATACAGCCATAGTATAGTGAATTATATACAGTCGTAGTATAGTGAATTATATACAGCCGTAGTATAGTGAATTATATACAGTCGTAGTATAGTGAATTATATACAGCCATCGTATAGTGAATTATATACAGCCGTAGTGTAGTGAATTATATACAGTCGTAGTATAGTGAATTATATACAGTCGTAGTATAGTGAATTATATACAGTCGTAGTATAGTGAATTATATACAGTCATAGTATAGTGAATTATATACAGTCATAGTATAGTGAATTATATACAGTCGTAGTATAGTGAATTATATACAGTCGTAGTATAGTGAATTATATACAGTCGTAGTATAGTGAATTATATACAGTCGTAGTATAGTGAATTATATACAGTCATAGTATAGTGAATTATATACAGTCGTAGTGTAGTGAATTATATACAGTCGTAGTGTAGTGAATTATATACAGTCGTAGTGTAGTGAATTATATACAGTCGTAGTATAGTGAATTATATACAGTCGTAGTATAGTGAATTATATACAGTCGTAGTATAGTGAATTATATACAGTCGTAGTATAGTGAATTATATACAGTCGTAGTATAGTGAATTATATACAGTCGTAGTATAGTGAATTATATACAGTCATAGTATAGTGAATTATATACAGTCATAGTATAGTGAATTATATACAGTCGTAGTATAGTGAATTATATACAGCCGTAGTGTCACGACTTCTACCGAAGGTAACTCCTCTCCCTGTCCGGGCGGCGCTCGGCGTCGCCGGTCTACTAGCCGCTACCGATCCCTGTTCGGGCGGCGCTCGGCGCTCGGCATCGCCGGTCTACTAGCCGCTACCGATCCCTGTTTGGGCGGCGCTCGGCGTCGCCGGTCTACTAGCCGCTACCGATCCCTGTTTGGGCGGTGCTCGGCGCCGGTCTACTAGCCGCTACCGATCCCTGTTTGGGCGGTGCTCGGCGCCGGTCTACTAGCCGCTACCGATCCCTGTTTGGGCGGTGCTCGGCGTCGCCGGTCTACTAGCCGCTACCGATCCCTGTTTGGGCGGCGCTCGGCGTCGCCGGTCTACTAGCCGCTACCGATCCCTGTTTGGGCGGCGCTCGGCGTCGCCGGTCTACTAGCCGCTACCGATCCCTGTTTGGGCGGCGCTCGGCGCCGGTCTACTAGCCGCTACCGATCCCTGTTTGGGCGGTGCTCGGCGCCGGTCTACTAGCCGCTACCGATCCCTGTTTGGGCGGCGCTCGGCGTCTCCGGTCTACTAGCCGCTACCGATCCCTGTTTGGGCGGCGCTCGGCGCTCGGCGTCGCCGGTCTACTAGCCGCTACCGATCCCTGTTTGGGCGGCGCTCGGCGCCGGTCTACTAGCCGTTACCGATCCCTGTTCGGGCGACGCTCGGCGCTCGGCGTCGCCGGTCTACTAGCCGCTACCGATCCCTTTTTCTTTTTCTGGTTGTTTTGTCTGTGTTCCTTTTCACACCTGGTTTTCAATTGCTTTGATTTCTGTTGGTATATAGGGCACCTGTTACCTGCCGTAATTCGTGCAGGATTAGACTTGTGTGTATTGCGCTCGATTGTATTTGATGTTTGTTGTTTTTTCGCTATTACGCACGTGTATGTAAAGTGTCGGAACTGTGTTTGTTCCTCCGTGTGTTTTCACGAGTATTCGAGAGCGTAGTTTTGGGATTTTTTTCTGTGCCGTTTGTATTGGTGGACTATATTATTAAAACAGGCTTCTCAGACATCCCTGCTCTCCTGCGCCTGACTCCTACACCTCTCACCAAGACGCATGTTATCACACGTAGTATAGTGAATTATATACAGTCGTAGTATAGTGAATTATATACAGCCGTAGTATAGTGAATTATATACAGCCGTAGTATAGTGAATTATATAGTCGTAGTGTAGTTAATTATATACAGCCGTAGTATAGTGAATTATATACAGCCGTAGTATAGTGAATTATATACAGTCGTAGTATAGTGAATTATATCCAGCCGTAGTGTAGTGAATGATCATTATTCATATATCTACAGTATAAATCCTAAACAGATAAAGTGGTAACTCTTGTTAAAGTGGATTTTGCTGTCCAATCACTTAATACCACAGCTTAGCAAGTTCCACTTGTTCTATGGAGTGAATGAAATCATATTCGTATATATCTAGAGTATGAAAATGGTCTGCAGGTTATAACTATGTAATGCTAAAGGAAATGCTAAGTTGCCCAGTTGTTTCCTCCAGTAGGGTGTAGCTGTAGGCCCGTCAGGGCGTAGCTTAGGTCCAGCAGGGTGTAGCTTTAGGTCCAGCTTTAGGTCCAGGAGGGCGTAGCTTTAGGTCCAGCATGGCGTAGCTTTAGTTCCAGCATGGCGTAGCTTTAGTTCCACTAGGGTGTAGCTTTAGGTCCAGCATGGCGTAGCTTTAGGTCCAGCATGGCGTAGCTTTAGTTCCACTAGGGTGTAGCTTTAGGTCCAGCATGGCGTAGCTTTAGGTCCAGCATGGCGTAGCTTTAGGTCCAGCATGGCGTAGCTGTAGGTCCAGCATGGCGTAGCTTTAGGTCCAGCATGGCGTAGCTTTAGTTCCACTAGGGTGTAGCTTTAGGTCCAGCATGGCGTAGCTTTAGGTCCAGCATGGCGTAGCTTTAGGTCCAGCATGGCGTAGCTGTAGGTCCAGCATGGCGTAGCTTTAGGTCCAGCATGGCGTAGCTGTAGGTCCAGGAGGGTGTAGCTTTAAGTCCAGTAGGGCATAGCTTTAGGTCCAGTAGGGCATAGCTTCAGGTCCAGTAGGGCGTAGCTTTAGGTCCAGTAGGGTGTAGCTTTAGGTCCGGCAGGGCGTAGCTTTAGGTCCAGCAGGGTGTAGCTTTAGGTCCATCAGGGTGTAGCTTTAGGTCCATCAGGGTGTAGCTTTAGGTCCATCAGGGTGTAGCTTTAGGTCCAGTAGGTTGTAACTTTAGGTTACAACCTAGGTCCAGCAGGGCGTAGCTTTAGGTGCAGCTTGCCTACTACCTGCCTGCAGCTTGCCTATGAACAGTCCGGTGACTGAAACTCTTCACTTGAAAATACATCATACTGCATCAATCATCATTTTTGGTCATCTTCATCAAGGGTGTTGGAGTTGACTATAGACTATACAGTATGTCAAGGGTGTCATCGATGTTGGAGTTGACTATAGACTATACAGTATGTCAAGGGTGTCATCGATGTTGGAGTTGACTATAGACTATACAGTATGTCAAGGGTGTCATCGATGTTGGAGTTGACTATAGACTATACAGTATGTCAAGGGTGTCATCGATGTTGGAGTTGACTATTGACTATACAGTATGTCAAGGGTGTCAATGTTGTTGGAGTTGACTAAAGACTATACAGTATGTCAATCTTCAATCCAATAATAAACTGGGCATTAGCCCTTTGACCTTTTACTCCATGTCATCTAGGGTTTTAACTGACACATTACCATGGTAGCCCAAACCACCACCATGGTAGGCCACAACCCCACCACCACCACCATGGTAGCCAACACAAACATCACCACCACCATGGTAGGCCACAACACCACCACCATGGTAGCCCACACCACCACCACCACCATGGTAGCCCTCACCACCACCACCATGGTAGCCCTCACCACCACCACCATGGTAGCCCACAACACCACCATCATGGTAGCCCACACCACCACCACCACCATGGTAGCCCACACCACCATCACCACCACCATGGTAGCCAACACAAACATCACCACCACCATGGTAGCCCAAACCACCACCACCACCACCACTGTAGCCCATAACACCATCACCATGGTAGCCCACAACACCCCCATCATGGTAGCCCACAACTCCACCACCATGGTAGCCCACACCACCATCACCACCACCATGGTAGCCCACACCACCATCACCACCACCACCATGGTAGCCCACAACTCCACCACCATGGTAGCCCACACCACCATCACCACCACCACTATGGTAGCCCTCATAACCACCATGGTAGCCCACACCACCATCACCACCACCACGGCAGCCCACATCACCACCACCACAGTAGCCCATAACACCACCACCATGGTAGCCCACACCACCATCACCACCATGGTAGCCCACAGCACCACCTCCATCACAGTAGCCCACAACACCACCACCATGGTAGCCCACACCACCACCATGGTAGCCCACAACACCCCCATCATGGTAGCCCACAACTCCACCACCATGGTAGCCCACAGCACCATCACCACCACCATGGTAGCCCACATCACCACCACCACAGTAGCCCATAACTCCACCACCATGGTAGCCCACAGCACCATCAAATCAAATCAAATGTATTTATATAGCCCTTCGTACATCAGCTGATATCTCAAAGTGCTGAAACCCAGCCTAAAACCCCAAACAGCAAGCAATGCAGGTGTAGAAGCACCATCACCACCACCACAGTAGCCCATAACTCCACCACCATGGTAGCCCACAGCACCATCACCACCACCATGGTAGCCCACAACACCATCAGCAACCTAAACTAAATACAGGCCTTTGCCAACCAACCCAATCAGCTTATAGAAATAGTGTGCAGCAGCTTATCAGTTATGGAAGTTCTATTCCCATATAAGATGGAACAGAGACTAAACCAGGTAAGTCAGTTACCTGACAGTGTCAAAGTGATCATGTGTGATGAGCACCGTTTGCATAATACATTCCTCTTCCAGGGCGTTTGCCTGTTAGGTTTACGGAAAGAGAAACTTAACAAAAGAGAAACCCATCCATTGTAATGATGGTAACCCACAACACCACCATGGTAGACCACATCACCATGGTAACCCACAACACCACCATCACCACCATGGTAACCCACAACACCACCATGGTAGACCACTCCAACACTACAACCACCACCACCCTGGTAGCCCACACCAACACTACAACCTGGTAGCCCAGTTACCTGACAGTGTCTAAGTGATCATGTGTGATGACCAGTGTTTGCATAATACATTCCTCTTCCAGGGCGTTTGCCTGTTAGGTTTACGGAAAGAGAAACTTAACAAAAGAGAAACCCATCCATTGTAATGATGATGTAGATAGTCATGTGACTGAAACGCTTCACTCCATGTACTCCCACACCACCATGGTAGCCCACACCAACACCACAGTAGTCCACAGCACCATCACCACAGTAGCCAACACCACCACAAACATAGTAGCTCACAGCACCACCACCACCATGGTAGCCCACACCAACACCACCAACACCACCACCCTGGTAGCCCACACCAACACCACAACCACCACCACCACCATGGTAGCCCACACCAACACCACCAGCACCACCACCCTGGTAGCCCACACCAACACCACAACCAGCACCACCCTGGTAGCCCACACCAACACTACAACCACCACCACCCTGGTAGCCCACTACAACCACCACCACCCTGGTAGCCCACACCAACACTACAACCACCACCACCCTGGTAGCCCACACCAACACTACAACCACCACCACCCTGGTAGCCCACACCAACACTACAACCACCACCACCCTGGTAGCCCACACCAACACCACAACCACCACCACCACCACCATGGTAGCCCACACCAACACCACCAGCAGCACCACCCTGGTAGCCCACACCAACACCACAACCACCACCACCCTGGTAGCCCACACCAACACCACCACCACTACCATGGTAGCTTACACCAACACCACCAGCACCACCACCCTGGTAGCCCACACCAACACTACAACCACCACCACCCTGGTAGCCCACACCAACACTACAACCACCACCACCCTGTAGCCCACACCAACACTACAACCACCACCACCCTGGTAGCCCACACCAACACTACAACCACCACCACCCTGGTAGCCCACACCAACACTACAACCACCACCACCCTGGTAGCCCACACCAACACTACAACCACCACCACCCTGGTAGCCCACACCAACACTACAACCACCACCACCCTGGTAGCCCACACCAACACTACAACCACCACCACCCTGGTAGCCCACACCAACACTACAACCACCACCACCCTGGTAGCCCACACCAACACTACAACCACCACCACCCTGGTAGCCCACACCAACACTACAACCACCACCACCCTGGTAGCCCACACCAACACTACAACCCACCACCACCCTGGTAGCCCACACCAACACTACAACCACCACCACCCTGTAGCCCACACCAACACTACAACCACCACCAACCCTGGTAGCCCACACCAACACTACAACCACCACCACCCTGGTAGCCCACACCAACACTACAACCACCACCACCCTGGTAGCCCACACCAACACTACAACCACCACCCACCCTGGTAGCCCACACCAACACTACAACCACCACCACCCTGGTAGCCCACACCAACACTACAACCACCACCACCCTGGTAGCCCACACCAACACTACACCACCACCACCCTGGTAGCCCACACCAACACTACAACCACCACCACCCTGGTAGCCCACACCAACACTACAACCACCACCACCCTGGTAGCCCACACCAACACCACAACCACCACCACCCTGGTAGCCCACACCAACACTACAACAACCACCACCACCCTGGTAGCCCACACCAACACTACAACCACCACCACCCTGGTAGCCCACACCAACACTACAACCACCACCACCCTGGTAGCCCACACCAACACTACAACCACCACCACCCTGGTAGCCCACACCAACACTACAACCACCACCACCCTGGTAGCCCACACCAACACCACACACTACAACCACCACCCCTGGTAGCCCACACCAACACTACAACCACCACCACCCTGGTAGCCCACACCAACACTACAACCACCACCACCCTGGTAGCCCACACCAACACTACAACCACCACCACCCTGGTAGCCCACACCAACACTACAACCACCACCACCCTGGTAGCCCACACCAACACTACAACCACCACCACCCTGGTAGCCCACACCAACACTACAACCACCACCACCCTGGTAGCCCACACCAACACCTACAACCACCACCACCCTGGTAGCCCACACCAACACTACAACCACCACCACCCTGGTAGCCCACACCAACACTACAACCACCACCACCCTGGTAGCCCACACCAACACTACAACCACCACCACCCTGGTAGCCCACACCAACACTACAACCACCACCACCCTGGTAGCCCACACCAACACTACAACCACCACCACCCTGGTAGCCCACACCAACACTACAACCACCACCACCCTGGTAGCCCACACCAACACTACAACCACCACCACCCTGGTAGCCCACACCAACACTACAACCACCACCACCCTGGTAGCCCACACCAACACTACAACCACCACCACCCTGGTAGCCCCACACCAACACTACAACCACCACCACCCTGGTAGCCCACACCAACACTACAACCACCACCACCCTGGTAGCCCACACCAACACTACAACCACCACCACCCTGGTAGCCCACACCAACACTACAACCACCACCACCCTGGTAGCCCACACCAACACTACAACCACCACCACCCTGGTAGCCCACACCAACACTACAACCACCACCACCCTGGTAGCCCACACCAACACTACAACCACCACCACCCTGGTAGCCCACACCAACACTACAACCACCACCACCCTGGTAGCCCACACCAACACTACAACCACCACCACCCTGGTAGCCCACACCAACACTACAACCACCACCACCCTGGTAGCCCACACCAACACTACAACCACCACCACCCTGGTAGCCCACACCAACACTACAACCACCACCACCCTGGTAGCCCACACCAACACTACAACCACCACCACCCTGGTAGCCCACACCAACACTACAACCACCACCACCCTGGTAGCCCACACCAACACTACAACCACCACCACCCTGGTAGCCCACACCAACACTACAACCACCACCACCCTGGTAGCCCACACCAACACTACAACCACCACCACCAACATGGTTTGAGTTTATTTAAGTTTATTTTTATTTTTACAGGGACAGTGCACATTAATCAACGTTTCAGTAAAAGTGCCGGTTTTAGCCAGCCGGCTAATTTTCAACCGCAGTCCCTGGGCAGGTTATTAAAAACAATTACAATATAGACAATAGCAACATAGAACAAGCAAGACATAGCAACATAGGACAAGCAAGACATAGCATACAGACAGAGCAACATAGGACAAGCAAGACGTAGCATACAGACAGAGCAGCATAGAACAAAAAGCAGCAAGTCAAAATTCATAAAAGCAACAAAGTGTTTCCACACCTCACAAGCTACAGACAACAGACAACATGGAGAGCGGCAACACACAGCTAGGGACCATGTTCACAAATCTGATTGACCTTTAGCCATGTCTTCAAGCATTTTGTGAAAGTGTGATATGTGGTGCAGTTATGTGTGTCTGATGGCAGTGTATTCCAGACATGGGAAGCTCTCACAGAGAATGCAGATTTACTAAAGGTGCTTTTCCTTAGGGGAACTATACAGTCACCTCTCATGGCAGACCTTGTGGATCTGCTGCCATATGTCTGGGTTTTCTGTTTAACAAAAATATTGAGTGGAGGGGGAGCCAGGCCATTAAGGATCTTGAATACAAGACATGCGTCGGTGTATTGCACAAGATTTTCCCAACTCAAGAGCTCATGCTTTCTAAGGATGTGACAATGATGATGGCTATTGGGCTTCCTATCAAGCACTTTGAGAGCCTGTTTGTAGACAGACTGAATAGGTTTTAATGTTGTACAGCAAGCTTGGGCCCAACTAGTCAAGCAGTATGTTAAGTGGGGGAGTATCATAGATTTGAAGTACAGTTTTGCTACCTCTGTAGTCAAACAATTTCGTATAAATTGGAAATTAGCTAGGTTGAACTTGGTTATTTGAATTACCTTTTTCACATGCTTTTTAAAAGAGAGGTTGGAATCAAGTATGATGCCAAGGTACTTAAAATCGGATACCACCTGGAGCTTCTCCCCTGACACATAGACATCTGGCTCAGTAGCATCTGTTGCCCTCTTTGTGAAGAACATGTAAACAGTTTTTTTCACATTGAGATGCAAACACGAGTCACTGAGCCACTTTGTAACCTGGACCATTACAGTAGTGAGTTCTTGTGCAGCTTGTTGTTTGCTCTTTGCATGCACATATATCACTGTATCATCTGCATACATTTGAACTTCAGACCCAGTACAGACAGAAGGCAGATCGTTAATGTACAGGCTGAACAGGAGGGGCCCCAGTATTGACCCTTGGGGCACGCCCACATCATAGCTACGAGTGGGCGACAGCTCATTGCTCACTCTGACACACTGAGTTCTGCCTTCAAGGTATGATTTCATCCATCTCAAGGCATCAGGGGAAAAGTTGAACTTGGACAATTTTGTGATGAGAATCTCATGGTTAACAGTATCAAAAGCCTTCCTTAGGTCCAGAAACACAGCCCCAACAGCACCCCCTTTGTCCATCTTGGACTTCACATTTTCCAGAAGAAAGCAGTTGGCCGTTTCTGTGGAATGTTTCGCTCTGAAGCCAAACTGCATGGAGTGTAATGTGAAGGGGCTGTTGTTGAGGTGGGCAATCAGTTGTTCTGCTACACACTTTTCAACAACCTTTGACACCACAGGTAGTATACTAATGGGCCTGTAGTTACTCACGTCAGCAGGGTCGCCTGATTTAAAGATGGCCGTTATTATGGCCGACTTCCATACCCTTGGAAACACACCGAGACCAATAGATGTGTTGGTGACCTTAGTAATGGGGCCAATGAGTGACTCTTTGTAGTTTTTAAGAAAGGTAGAGTCCATCCCAAACACATCTTTGGCTTTAGAGTTCTTTAGTGAGCTAATCACCTTGTTCACCTTTGACTCAGAAACCTCCCTTATGATGAAGACAGGTTGAGTGTCATTCACTAGCACTGAGCCCAAGAAACCAGTGGAGGGGTTCTGTGTCAGTGCCCTGACAGAGTCAATAAAGTAGGAATTGAAGGCTATTGCTATTTCGACTGCATCCTGTGTTAGATTTTTATTCACCATGATTTCTAGTCTCTTTGCAGTGTTACTATGGTCTTTCCCTGTTAACTTTTTTAGATTCTCCCAGATCAATTTAGAATTTCCCTTTGCTTCACCAATTATGTTAATAAAAAAGTTTGCCTTGGCCTGTCTGATTTCTTTCATCACCTTATTTCTCAACATGGTAAACCTACGTCTGTCATGCTCTAATTTAGATTTTAGGGCTATTTTTAGAGCATAATCTCGTTCTTTCGTCAATTTCCAGATTTCTCCATTTAGCCAAGGAAGAGTGCTCTTTTGGCCAGGTTTGGATTTGATTTTCTTTAGGAAGCCATTTATTGTAGTCTGGATTGTGGATAGAAAAACCTGACTATCAGCTTCCACATCTGTATAGGACAAGAGATCATTCCAGTTTATTCCCTTAATTGCTTTTTCAAAATAGTTTAATTCACTCTTAGGTATTCTGAGTTGATCCGGCTTTCTAACAGTAGAGAGGTTAAACCTGCTCTTAGACAGCTTTCTGGCTATAAGTGTCAGATTATGATCAGACAGCCCAGTAACCATATTGAATGATTTAGTCGCTCTCTCTGGTTTATTACTGAACACCAAATCAATCTGTGTTTTAGAGCAACAAGTCACCCTGGTTGGCCCTTTAACTAGCTGTGTAAGGTCAAAGGTATTAGTTATCCGTTTGAGGGTTTTCCTACAACACTTGTCTTCATAATTAATGTTAAAATCTCCCATTAAGATGACCTCTTTCCCAAAATCACGTTCCCTAAGCATGGTATTAAACCGATCAAAAAACACACTTTTGGTGGAAGGTGGCCTATACATTCCAATGAGGGTAAAATACATTTGGGGAGACAGTGTAACGTTCAGGCCGATGCATTCTAGTTCATTATCACATGACCACTCAATTTGTTTACATCGGATATGTTCTTTAATGTAAATCATCACACCCCCTCCTCTTCCTTCAATCCTGTCTCTCCTGAAAACATTGTGGCCAGGCACAATCAAAGCAGCACATGGAGAGTGTTTATGGAGCCATGTCTCTGAGAGGCAGAGAAAGTCAAGGTTGGAGTCTGTGAGTAGATGTTGAATTTGATCACTTTTTGGAATGACACTACGAATGTTCAAGTGCCCCCCTAGTAGTCCCTTGGGCTTAGCTCGTGGGTCCCAGATGACTCGAGAGTGATTGACACATTGAAAAAAGTTAAATTTTCAGTGTTCTCTGACGGCTTTTGTTTAGTTTTGATTAGGGGCAGTTCGGTAGCGCAATTAACAATCCCTCCCGCCTGCACTGGATGCGGGGAACTAATTAAAATAGCTTGCGTACCAGAAGCAGAGTCAGGGATCGCATATAGCGACTCTGGTATGTTTGAAGAGTCAAAATCTATCCTGGAGCCGGGTGAGTCGAGAGAAACCATAGGACCATAGCACTCACCCACCTCCACAGCGGCGACGACCAGTGGACGATGCCATCCACCGCTCTCCACTCCGGTGCGTATCACTGGCTCGGTGATATTGGGCCCAGGATTGAGTTGTACATCCCCGGAGAGCAGGAGGGTAGTGAACAGGTAGTTTAACAGTTTCCGATAAATGTTGGACTTGTGTTTGTTACGCCTAAGCGGTTCAGTAGAATAAGGAGCGAGGTAGACTTGGCCATTATTCAGAACATTATGGTATGCTGTGTACTGTCCGCTCCTGTGGAACGGTGAACCAATGTGTTTGGTGTTGATATTCTCCAGTAGTAGACTGATTGTGTCATCCCAGGAAGGAGATTATCAGTAGAGCAGCTACATAACTGACAATCATGGCAGAGTACTGGAGATAAAACACATAATTGCGCTTTAACTCTTTGCATGAGTTACTTAGCTGGGATCGGCGTACACCTGATGGTTTAGATCAAATTACAGCATTCGAATGAGAAGCGGCACCACACTACCACCATGGTAGCCCACACCACCACCACCACGGAATATCCCACACCACCACCACCACGGTAGTTCACACCACCACCACGGTAGCCCACACATCCACCAATACGTTAGCCCACACCACCACAACCATGGTAGCCCACACCACCTCCACCACCACAGTAGCCCTCACCACCACCACCATGGCAGCCCACAACCCCACCACCACCACCACCACCACCATGGTAGCCCACACCACCACCACCATGGTAGCCCACACCACTACCACTACCATGGTAGCCCACACCACCACCACCATGGTAGCCCACACCACCACCACTACCATGGTAGCCCACACCACCACCACTACCATGGTAGCACACTCCACCACCACCACCATGGCAGCCCACACCACCACACCTGATGTTTTAGATAAAATTACAGCATTCGAATGAGAAGCGGCACCTGCCGCACCACCCTGTCTTCCGTCCGCCATCTTGATCTTGTCTTCAAGGTAGCCCACACCTCCAACACCACCACCACCATGGTAGCCCACAACAACACCACCACCATAGTAGTCCACACCAACACAACCAACACCACCATGATAGCCCACATCAACACCAACAACAAGGCAGCCCACACCACCACCACCAACATGGTAGCCCACACCACCACCACCAACATGGTAGCCCACACCACCAACATCACCACCACCACCATGGTAGCCCACAACACCACCATCATGGTAGCCCACACCACCAACACCACCATGGTAGCCCACACCACCATCACCACCACCACCACTGTAGCCCATAACACCACCACCATGGTAGCCAACAACACCCCATCTTGATAGCCCACAACTCCACCACCATGGTAGCCCACACCACCACCACCACCACCACCAACATGTTAGCCCACACCACCACCACCACCAACATGGTAGCCCACACCAACAACAACACCAATAACATGGTAGTCCACACCACCACCACCACGGTAGCCCACACCAACAACAACACCAATAACATGGTAGTCCACACCACCACCACCACCACGGTAACCCACACTACCACCATGGTAGCGCACACCACCTCCACCATGGTAGCCCACACCACCACCACCACGGAATATCCCACACCACCACCACCACCATGGAATATCCCACACCACCACCACCACGGTAGTTCACACCACCACCACGGTAGCCCATACATCCACCAATACGTTAGCCCACACCACCACAACCATGGTAGCCCACACCACTTCCACCACCACAGTAGCCCTCACCACCACCACCATGGCAGCCCACACCCCCACCACCACCACCACCACCATGGCAGCCCACACCACCACCACCACCATGGTAGCCCACACCATCACCACCACCATGGTAGCCCACACCACCACCACCACCATGGCAGCCCACTCCACCACCACCACCACCACCATGGCAGCCCACACCACCACCACCACCACTACCACCACGGTAGCCCACACGACCACCACCATGGTAGCCCACACCACCACCACCATGGTAGCCCACACCACCACCACCACCATGGCAGCACGCTTCACCACCACCACCATGGCAGCCCACACCACCACCACCACCACCATGGTAGCCCACACCACCACCACCACCATGGCAGCCCACACCACCACCACCACCACCATGGCAGCCCACACCACCACCACCACCATGGTAGCCCACACCACCACCACCACCATGGTAGCCCACACCACCACCACCATCTAAACTAAATACAGGCCTTTGCCAACCAACAAGGTAAGTCAGTTACCTGACAGTGTCTAAGTGATCATGTGTGATGAGCACCGTTTGCATAATACATTCCTCTTCCAGGGCGTTTGCCTGTTAGGTTCTCTGAAAGAGAAACTTAACAAAAGAGAAACCCATCCATTGTAATGATGATGTAGATAGTCATGTGACTGAAACTCTTCACTCCATGTCCACATGTATTTTTAAAAAATTGTGTATATTTTATTAAAGTTTTACAGAATGTACATCAAGGATTTGACCATATCCCTCCCTCCATTCAACACATCCACCAACCCCCCCTAGTCCCTTCCCTAACTCTCCGCCCTACCTCAGTCCACCCACCTCGATTCCCTCCCTCCCCACCTCCCTCCCAACCACCTACCTTGATCACCCCATATAGCCAACCCGTCCCACACCCTCCCTCAATTCGGTCCTAGAAAACAAAAATTCTACAGAGATATCACAACAAATAAACAGTCAAGAATACTGGGGGGGGGGGTCGAGGTGGGTGGACTGAGGTAGGGCCTGGTGAGACTACTTATAGACGCCTCGCTATTACCTTCGCCAGCATCTTTACATCCACATGAACCTCACTAGGGTAGGGGGCAGCATTCTGAATTTTGGATGAAAAGCCCAAATTAATCTGCCTGCTTCTCTGGTCCAGAAGCTAGGATATGCATGTAATATATTTGGATAGAAAACACTCTAAAGTTTCCAAAACTGTTAAAATAATGTTTGTGAGTATAACAGAACAGATATGGCAGGCGAAAACCTGAAGAAAATCCATCCAGGAAGGACTATTATTTTGAAAGGCTGTTTTACCATTGAAAGCCTATCCACCATAAAAAGACTTAGGACCCAGTTCACAATCTCTATGGCTTCTTCTACACGTGGCCAGTCTTTAGGCATTGTTTAAGGCTTTTACTCTGAAAAATGAGGGAGATACAGCACTTTAAACGGTGGAAATTTCCAGACATGAGCCCAAAGCGTGATCGGGAGCCTTTCTAGTTTCTCCTTTTCTATTGACAAAGCTTTTATCCGGTTGAAATATTATTGATTATTTGTGACAAAAAACAACCTGAGGATTGATTTTAAACATTGTTTGACATGTTTTTGACAGGTCTTCTGCTCCTCAGGTCGTGTGACATTTGAATCAAAAAGGTAACTTACGAACTCACCAATCAAACATGATATGTAAGAAAGTGGAACGCAAAGTTCATATTTGGCTAAATTAACTAATACGTAGGAGCTTCGTCCACGAGCTTCTTCTCCATTCACCTGCTAAACCAGAACTCCGCTCTTGTATTTGAGCTGAATACACATTTAAACCTTTGACCTGTTACTTCATGTCCTCCT
Source organism: Oncorhynchus kisutch (assembly GCF_002021735.2). Taxonomy (NCBI): domain Eukaryota; kingdom Metazoa; phylum Chordata; class Actinopteri; order Salmoniformes; family Salmonidae; genus Oncorhynchus; species Oncorhynchus kisutch. Next base: position 8,633,270 of record NW_022261979.1, on the reverse strand, counting down.
GGAATGTAACTAGTAGCCCACACCACCACCATGGTAGCCCACACCATCACCACCATGGTAGCCCACACCATCACCACAATGGTAGCCCACACCACCACCACCATGGTAGCCCACACCATCACCACCATGGTAGCCCACACCACCACCACCATGGTAGCCCACACCACCACCACCATGGTAGCCCACACCATCACCACCATGGTAGCCCACACCACCACCATGGTAGCCCACACCACCACCATGGTAGCCCACATCACCACCACGGTAGCCCACACCACCACCATGTTAGCCCACACTACCACCACGGTAGTCCACACCACCACCACGGTAGCCCACACCACCACCGCAGTAGCCCACACCACCACCACATTAGCCCACACCACCACCACCATGGTATCCCACACCACCACCACCATGGTATCCCACACCACCACCACCACAGAACATCCTACACCACCACCAACACAGTAGCCCACACCACCACCAAACCCACCACCATGGTATCCCACACCACCACCACCACGGAACATCCTACACCACCACCACAGTAGCCCACACAACCACCACCAACAGGTTAGCCCACACCACCACCACCACCACCACACCCATCACCATTGTAGCCCACACCACCACCACCACGGTAGTTCACACCACCCCCACAGTCGTCCACACCACCACCACCACCACCATGGTAGCCCACACCACCACCACCACCATGGTAGCCCACACCACCACCATGGTAGCCCACACCACCACTACCATGTTAGCCCACACCACCATCATGGTAGCCCACACCACCACCACAGTAGTAACCCATTTCCGACTGTATTATTTTCATATAGGATTTCCCATAAACTAGTCTAGACCTGCTCAGCAAGTGACCATAAATAGATTAGGGAGATGACGTATTGAAAGGGAAACTTAACGAAATGTAAATCTTTCCATTGTGACGATGCTATAAATAGTCCTGTGACCTTCCATTGTGACTCTTCACTTAGAAAGACATCATATCCTAGAAGAAGCTCATCATGGGTATCCAGGGTTTGACCAGCTTCATAGATCATTGTGGAACAATTGTAAAATATGATCATTTCAGAAACAGCAAGGTGGTCATAGATGGTAGTAATATATTCCACTTTCTTTATTTTAACCCAAGTGTGGATCAGCAGCATGGAGGAGATTTTGAGGACCAGGTCTGCAAGTTCTTCAAGGCGCTGAGAGATTGCGGCATTGAACCTTATGTGATTATAGACGGAGGCTCCGACCCCACCGACAAAAAGTTTGAAACTCTCAGAAAACGAGCTGAATCAAAGATCGACACAGCCAACATGTTGTCCAAGGGGCTTCGAGGGGCTTCGAGGGGCTTCAAGGGGCTTCAAGGGGCCAGGTTAATACCAACCCTTGCCAGACAAGTCTTTAAAGAGGTCCTTTCCAGCTTAGGGGTCCCGTTCGCACAGGCCCTTTCTGAGGCAGACCAAGAAATAGCCTCATTGGCTCAAAGGTGGAAGTGTCCGGTCCTGTCTAATGACAATGACTTTTATATTTTTGACATCCAGGCAGGATTTCTTCCCATGTCCCATTTTAAGTGGCAGAACGCGTCAGTGCAAAATTACATCCCCTGCAAGCTGTACACCACAACAAGCTTCTGCAGACACTTCAACATCAACAGACAGCTTCTCCCAGTCTTCGCTGCCATTGCAGGAAACGACTATGTCAACTTGGATAAGATGGGCTTTCCTTTCAGGTGGAAAGACAACTCACCGATGGAACCCAATCGAAAGCCAAGTAAGTTTGAACATATTACGCGTATACCGAAGTAAACATAACTACTACAGATGGTGCGGCAGGTAGCCTAGTGGTTAGAGTGTAGGGACGGCAGGTAGCCTAGTGGTTAGAGTGTAGGGGCGGCAGGTAGCCTAGTGGTTAGAGTGTAGGGGCGGCAGGTAGCCTAGTGGTTAGAGTGTAGGGGCGGCAGGTAGCCTAGTGGTTAGAGTGTAGGGACGGCAGGTAGCCTAGTGGTTAGAGTGTAGGGACGGCAGGTAGCCTAGTGGTTAGAGTGTAGGGACGGCAGGTAGCCTAGTGGTTAGAGTGTAGGGACGGCAGGTAGCCTAGTGGTTAGAGTGTAGGGACGGCAGGTAGCCTAGTGGTTAGAGTGTAGGGGCGGCAGGTAGCCTAGTGGTTAGAGTGTAGGGACGGCAGGTAGCCTAGTGGTTAGAGTGTAGGGACGGCAGGTAGCCTAGTGGTTAGAGGGTAGGGGCGGCAGGTAGCCTAGTGGTTAGAGGGTAGGGGCGGCAGGTAGCCTAGTGGTTAGAGTGTAGGGGCGGCAGGTAGCCTAGTGGTTAGAGTGTAGGGACGGCAGGTAGCCTAGTGGTTAGAGTGTAGGGACGGCAGGTAGCCTAGTGGTTAGAGGGTAGGGGCGGCAGGTAGCCTAGTGGTTAGAGTGTAGGGACGGCAGGTAGCCTAGTGGTTAGAGGGTAGGGGCGGCAGGTAGCCTAGTGGTTAGAGTGTAGGGGCGGCAGGTAGCCTAGTGGTTAGAGTGTAGGGACGGCAGGTAGCCTAGTGGTTAGAGGGTAGGGGCGGCAGGTAGCCTAGTGGTTAGAGGGTAGGGGCGGCAGGTAGCCTAGTGGTTAGAGTGTAGGGACGGCAGGTAGCCTAGTGGTTAGAGTGTAGGGACGGCAGGTAGCCTAGTGGTTAGAGGGTAGGGGCGGCAGGTAGCCTAGTGGTTAGAGTGTAGGGACGGCAGGTAGCCTAGTGGTTAGAGGGTAGGGGCGGCAGGTAGCCTAGTGGTTAGAGGGTAGGGGCGGCAGGTAGCCTAGTGGTTAGAGGGTAGGGGCGGCAGGTAGCCTAGTGGTTAGAGGGTAGGGGCGGCAGGTAGCCTAGTGGACTTTACCATATGAAATACCATACAGCTACAGTACATTTACTTTCATTTTGTAAACAAATACTACAAATACTACAAATACTACAAATACTACAAATACTACAAATATTACAAATATTACAAATATTACAAATACTACAAATACTACAAATACTACAAATACTACAAATATTACAAATACTACAAATACTACAAATACTACAAATACTATAAATACTACAAGCAAAGAAACAGAATGAAGTTCTTCCACCAGAAGTGTTTCTTCAGAGATTAAAATAGTCATTGGGGGAAGAGTTGTGACAAAAAAAACTCTGCAATACATTAATTAGTCTCTCTCTCTCTCTCTCTCTCGCTCTCTCTCTCTCTCTCTCTCTCGCTCTCTCTCTCTCTCGCACACACGCACGCGCACACGCACACACACACACACACACACATACACACACAATGTGTACAGATCCTTGAGACTTGTGGCTGAAACATAATTTGGATGAATGGCATGACAAAGGGCCTTGGAATCTCGTGACGGTATCTCTGCTTTCACATTTCCATTGATAGAATGCGATTGTGTTCATTGTCCGTAGCTTATACCTGCCCTTACCAACCAACCCAACCAGTTTTTACCAATTGTGTGCAGCAGCTTGTCTGTTACGAGGTTTAATTTCCAAGTCAGATGGAATAGAAAACCTTTTTATATAATACATTCCTCCTAATGAGGGCCGACTAAGACCCAAGTTAAGCGCGCGTCAATGGAACATAATTCCTTTTTCATGTACCATTCTCTTTTTGTTGTCTGACCATGAATTTAAACATGATAATTTAAGGTGTGTCTACGGCATATTCTGACCTTGACTTAAATCAAATCAATTGTATTAGTCACATGTGCCGAATACAACATGTGTAGACCTTACAGTGAAATGCCTAGAAGGGCAGCATCCCGGAGTCTCCTCTTCACTGTTGACGTTGAGACTGGTGTTTTTGCTGGTACTATTTAATGAAGCTGTCAGTTGAGGACTTGTGAGCCTTCTGTTTCTCAAACTAGACTCTCTAATGTACTTGTCCTCTTGCTCAGTTGTGCACCGGGGCCTCCCACTCCTTGAGCCTAATGCCTTTTTTATGTACCATTCTCTCTTTCTGACCATGAATTTAAACATTTCTATTTTGGTTAGAGACGGTTTGCGCTGTTCTGTGAAGGGAGTAGTACACAGCGTTGTACGAGATCTTCAGTTTCTTGGCAATTTCTCGCATGGAATAGTCTTCATTTTTCAGAACAAGAATAGACTGACGAGTTTCTTGCCATTTTGAGCCTGTAATCGAACCCACAAATGTTGATGCTCCAGATACTCAACTAGTCTTAAGAAGGCCAATTTTATTGTTTCTTTAATCAGTACAGTTTTCAACTCTTCTAACATAATGGCGAAAGGGTTTTCTAATGATCAATTAGCCTTTTAAAATGATGAACTTGGATTAGTTAACACAACGTGCCATTGGAACACAGGAGTGATGGTTGCTGATAATGGGCCTCTGTACGCCTATGTAGATATTCCATAACAAATCAAATCAAATCAAATTTATTTATATAGCCCTTCGTACATCAGCTGATATCTCAAAGTGCTGTACAGAAACCCAGCCTAAAACCCCAAACAGCAAGCAATGCAGGTGGAGAAGCACGGTGGCTAGGAAAAACTCCCTAGAAAGGCCAATACCTAGGAAGAAACCTAGAGAGGAACCAGGCTATGTGGGGTGGCCAGTCCTCTTCTGGCTGTGCCGGGTGGAGATTATAACAGAACATGGTCAAGATGTTCAATGTTCATAAATGACCAGCATGGTCGAATAATAATAAGGCAGAACAGTTGAAACTAGAGCAGCAGCACAGTCAGGTGGAAGTTGAAACTGGAGCAGCAGCATGGCCAGGTAGACTGGGGACAGCAAGGAGTCATCATGTCAGGTAGTCCTGGGGCATGGTCCTAGGGCTCAGGTCAGTTGAAACTGGAACAGCAGCATGGCCAGGTGGACTGGGGACAGCAAGGAGTCATCATGTCAGGTAGTCCTGGGGCATGGTCCTAGGGCTCAGGTCCTCCGAGAGAGAGAAAGAAAGAGAGAAGGAGAGAATTAGAGAACGCACACTTAGATTCACACAGGACACCGAATAGGACAGGAGAAGTACTCCAGATATAACAAACTGACCCCAGCCCCCCGACACATAAACTACTGCAGCATAAATACTGGAGGCTGAGACAGGAGGGGTCAGGAGACACTGTGGCCCCATCCGAGGACACCCCCGGACAGGGCCAAACAGGAAGGATATAACCCCACCCACTTTGCCAAAGCACAGCCCCCACACCACTAGAGGGATATCTTCAACCACCAACTTACCATCCTGAGACAAGGCTGAGTATAGCCCACAAAGATCTCCGCCACGGCACAACCCAAGGGGGGGGGGGGCGCCAACCCAGACAGGATGACCACAACAGTGAATCAACCCACTCAGGTGACGCACCCCCTCCAGGGACAGCATGAGAGAGCCCCAGCAAGCCAGTGACTCAGCCCCTGTAATAGGGTTAGAGGCAGAGAATCCCAGTGGAAAGAGGGGAACCGGCCAGGCAGAGACAGCAAGGGCGGTTCGTTGCTCCAGAGCCTTTCCGTTCACCTTCCCACTCCTGGGCCAGACTACACTCAATCATATGACCCACTGAAGAGATGAGTCTTCAGTAAAGACTTAAAGGTTGAGACCGAGTTTGCGTCTCTGACATGGGTAGGCAGACCGTTCCATAAAAATGGAGCTCTATAGGAGAAAGCCCTGCCTCCAGCTGTTTGCTTAGAAATTCTAGGGACAATTAGGAGGCCTGCGTCTTGTGACCGTAGCGTACGTATAGGTATGTACGGCAGGACCAAATCAGAGAGATAGGTAGGAGCAAGCCCATGTAATGCTTTGTAGGTTAGCAGTAAAACCTTGAAATCAGCCCTTGCTTTGACAGGAAGCCAGTGTAGAGAGGCTAGCACTGGAGTAATATGATCAAATTTTTTGGTTCTAGTCAGGATTCTAGCAGCCGTATTTAGCACTAACTGAAGTTTATTTAGTGCTTTATCCGGGTAGCCGGAAAATAGAGCATTGCAGTAGTCTAACCTAGAAGTGACAAAAGCATGGATTAATTTTTCTGCATCATTTTTGGACAGAAAGTTTCTGATTTTTGCAATGTTACGTAGATGGAAAAAAGCTGTCCTCGAAATGGTCTTGATATGTTCTTCAAAAGAGAGATCAGGGTCCAGAGTAACGCCGAGGTCCTTCACAGTTTTATTTGAGACGACTGTACAACCATTAAGATTAATTGTCAGATTCAACAGAAGATCTCTTTGTTTCTTGGGACCTAGAACAAGCATCTCTGTTTTGTCCGAGTTTAATAGTAGAAAGTTTGCAGCCATCCACTTCCTTATGTCTGAAACACATGCTTCTAGCGAGGGCAATTTTGGGGCTTCACCATGTTTCATTGAAATGTACAGCTGTGTGTCATCCGCATAGCAGTGAAAGTTTACATTATGTTTTCGAATAACATCCCCAAGAGGTAAAATATATAGTGAAAACAATAGTGGTCCTAAAACGGAACCTTGAGGAACACCGAAATTTACAGTTGATTTGTCAGAGGACAAACCATTCACAGAGACAAACTGATATCTTTCCGACAGATAAGATCTAAACCAGGCCAGAACATGTCCGTGTAGACCAATTTGGGTTTCCAATCTCTCCAAAAGAATGTGGTGATCGATGGTATCAAAAGCAGCACTAAGGTCTAGGAGCACGAGGACAGATGCAGAGCCTCGGTCCGATGCCATTAAAATGTCATTTACCACCTTCACAAGTGCCGTCTCAGTGCTATGATGGGGTCTAAAACCAGACTGAAGCATTTCGTATACATTGTTTGTCTTCATGAAGGCAGTGAGTTGCTGCGCAACAGCCTTCTCTAAAATTTTTGAGAGGAATGGAAGATTCGATATAGGCCGATAGTTTTTTATATTTTCTGGGTCAAGGTTTGGCTTTTTCAAGAGAGGCTTTATTACTGCCACTTTTAGTGAGTTTGGTACACATCCAGTGGATAGAGAGCCGTTTATTATGTTCAACATAGGAGGGCCAAGCACAGGAGGCAGCTCTTTCAGTAGTTTAGTTGGAATAGGGTCCAGTATGCAGCTTGAAGGTTTAGAGGCCATGATTATTTTCATCATTGTGTCAAGAGATATAGTACTAAAACACTTGAGCGTCTCTCTTGATCCTAGGTCCTGGCAGAGTTGTGCAGACTCAGGACAACTGAGCTTTGAAGGAATACGCAGATTTAAAGAGGAGTCCGTAATTTGCTTTCTAATAATCATAATCTTTTCCTCAAAGAAGTTCATGAATTTATCACTGCTAAAGTGAAAGTCATCCTCTCTTGGGGAATGCTGCTTTTTAGTTAGCTTTGCGACAGTATTAAAAAGGAATTTCGGATTGTTCTTATTTTCCTCAATTAAGTTAGAAAAATAGGATGATCGAGCAGCAGTAAGGGCTCTACGGTACTGCACGGTACCGTCCTTCCAAGCTAGTCGGAAGACTTCCAGTTTGGTGTGGCGCCATTTCCGTTCCAATTTTCTGGAAGCTTGCTTCAGAGCTCGGGTATTTTCTGTGTACCAGGGAGCTAGTTTCTTATAAGACATTTTTTTTGTTTTTAGGGGTGCAACTGCATCTAGGGTATTGCGCAAGGTTAGATTGAGATCCTCAGTTAGGTGGTTAACTGATTTTTGTCCTCTGGCGTCCTTGGGTAGGCAGAGGGAGTCTGGAAGGGCATCAAGGAATCTTTGTGTTGTCTGTGAATTTATAGCACGACTTTTGATGTTCCTTGGTTGGGGTCTAAGCAGATTATTTGTTGCAATTGCAAACGTAATAAAATGGTGGTCCGATAGTCCAGGATTATGAGGAAAAACATTAAGATCCACCACATTTATTCCATGGGACAAAACTAGGTCCAGCGTATGACTGTGACAGTGAGTGGGTCCAGAGACATGTTGGACAAAACCCACTGAGTCGATGATGGCTCTGAAAGCCTTTTGGAGTGGGTCTGTGGACTTTTCCATGTGAATATTAAAGTCACCAAAGATTAGAATATTATCTGCTATGACTACAAGGTCCGATAGGAATTCAGGGAACTCAGTGAGAAACGCTGTATATGGCCCAGGAGGCCTGTAAACAGTAGCTATAAAAAGTGATTGAGTAGGCTGCATAGATTTCATGACTAGAAGCTCAAAAGACGAAAATGTCTTTTTTTTTTGTGTAAATTGAAATTTGCTATCGTAAATGTTAGCAACACCTCCGCCTTTGCGGGATGCACGGGGGATATGGTCACTAGTGTAGCCAGGAGGTGAGGCCTCATTTAAAACAGTAAATTCATCAGGCTTAAGCCATGTTTCAGTCAGGCCAATCACATCAAGATTATGATCAGTGATTAGTTCATTGACTATAATTGCCTTTGAAGTAAGGGATCTAACATTAAGTAGCCCTATTTTGAGATGTGAGGTATCATGATCTCTTTCAGTAATGACAGGAATGGAGGTGGTCTTTATCCTAGTGAGATTGCTAAGGCGAACACCGCCATGTTTAGTTTTGCCCAACCTAGGTCGAGGCACAGACAAGGTCTCAATGGTGATAGCTGAGCTGACTACACTGACTGTGCTAATGGCAGACTCCACTATGCTGGCAGGCTGGCTAAATCAGCCGTTTCCAGCTCCAATAGTCATTTACAACATGAACAATTTCTACACTGTATTTCTGATCAATTTGATGTTTTTATTTAAAAAACAAGGACATTTCTAAGTGACCCCAAACTTTTGAACGGTAGTATATATCATGATGATTTGCATAAATTAGGAGGCCATTGTTTAGCAGTCTCTGCCATGATCATCAAATCAAAATCAAATCAAATTTATTTATATAGCCCTTCGTACATCAGCTGATATCTCAAAGTGCTGTACAGAAACCCAGCCTAAAACCCCAAACAGCAAGCAATGCAGGTGTAGAAGCACGGTGGCTAGGAAAAACTCCCTAGAAAGGCCAAAACCTAGGAAGAAACCTAGAGAGGGGGGGGGGGGCGCCATTGACCTCAAGGTGAAATCCCTGAGCGGTTTCCTTCCTCTCTGGCAACTGAGTTAGGAAGGATACCTGTATCTTTATTGTGACTGGGTGTATTGATACACCATCCAAAGTGTAATTAATAACTGGTGTAATTGATGCTCAAAGGGATATTCAATGCCTGCAATATTTTATAAATATATATATATATGTGTGTTGTTTTTTTGTGCTTGGGAAGGGGTTGTCTTTTTCAACAAGTTGCTGAAATGGCTGGCCAGTTTCCAGGAGAAGCAGGAGGCCTTGGACAATGTGCACCTCCTCATTGGTCATGGGGAAAACAACATGGATGCTGCCCTCCAGGCCCTCTCTCAGGGCATAGAAACATACCAGATTCAACCCGGTTGCCTGGAGCGTTTCTTCAATGATGGCGAGGCTCCTGATCCCGGCCTTCTCCCAGACCATCTGAGTGTCCTTCCAGACTGGACTCTGCTGCCGTTGACGAAGGGGACACTTCCCCCCTACATGATATACATTCTGCAGCTGAGGCCAGTGATACAGGGTATCCAAGTGGAAGATCACAGCTTACCCAGTGGGAACATCACCTCTCGGCCAATACGGCAGGTATTCTACGGGCTGCTGCTGGGTGAGGGGAGGGAAGTGGAGGAGTATGACAGGGAAGGGAAGAACCTGACCAGCAGCAAGGTTAAAGCCATCCTGCCCAGTGCTGCACAACTGCTGCAGCTGGACACACTGGATCAGGTATGTTGACGTGTGATATAGTATACAGTATATAAGTTATATATACATGTGATATAGTATACAGTATATCAGGTATGTATACATGCGATATTTTAAACAGTATATCAGGTATGTATACATGGGATATAGTATACAGTATATCAGGTATGTATACATGCAATATTTTAAACAGTATATCAGGTATGTATACATGCGATATTTTAAACAGTATATCAGGTATGTATACATGTGATATAGTATACAGTATATCAGGTATGTATACATGCAATATTTTAAACAGTATATCAGGTATGTATACATGTGATATAGTATACAGTATATCAGGTATGTATACATGGGATATAGTATACAGTATAATATAAACATGCTGCTGTTTATTCTGAAATTAATTCTCATTCTCTTGTTCTGTTTCTTAGACTCCATATTTTGAGCGGCTTGAGGTATTTTTGGAGACCCTTGGTGTGTCCCAGTCCACTTTGAATGGTGTCCCACCTCACCTGGGACTTCCTGTAGCTGTTACCTACTACTGGCAGAGGCACGCCCATCCCCGACCAGACCGTCCTCTCCTGCAGGCCCTGCTACTAGGACTTGTGTTCGGAGAGCTCTGCAGACAGAGGAAGAGCCAGAGAGGTATGGACCAGAATATGAATGAAAACACACACACACACAGACACACACAACTTAGAATTTATAAATAAAGTGCGTGAAGTGCAGCCAATGACTCCTCCCCTTCTTGTGTATCAGGGTTTATAGAGGAGGGACTAGTGTTGGAGAGGATGAGAGGGCTGATTCAGAGACCTGCTATGAGTCCAGACCTGGGTGTGGCCCACGTCTTTAGCCAATGGAATCGTTGCATGAGGGATGGCCTTGACCTGAATCAACTGCTGTGTCTCCCTCTACCTGAGCCTCAGTGTGCCTGGTAAGGTGTCCCTTCCTAAAACAACCCTAACCTCTAACCTCTAGAGTAGACCAGTGGTATTCCTTTACATTGTATTCTAGCCCAGCAGCAACACAGCTAATTCAACCCTCTGTTGTTTCCCTATTGGAGTCTAGGCTGTACAAGGGAACTCTGGTGCACCAGCTTGTGGACCAACTGAGAGGTGGGGTGACCCCGGATTCTCTCCTGATGGAAGACCCTTCCTCTGTGCAGCTGTACAGAGCCATGCTGGAAGCCATATTCAACTCCTAGGAAGCTGAGACCACTGGACAACCTGACGGACCCTCCACAGATTCTGGTGCTGGAGGAAGAAGAGGATGTTGATGATGATGATGGTGCTGGTGCTGGAGGAAGTTGTACTGAAGTCCCAATGTCCCACTGCAAGAGGAAGGAAAGATTTAACAAAGCTCTGTCAAGTTGTAAATATCGGGACCACTATATACAGACCACTATATAGGGACCACTATATAGGGACCACTATATAGGGACCACTATATAGGAACCACTATATAGGGACCACTATATAGGGACCACTATATAGGGACCACTATATAGGGACCACTATATAGGGACCACTAGGGACCCAGCTTTCTGTGACATTTTAGTGACAGAAGGCCTGGGTAGGAAGGCCCCACTTGCATACACACACACACACACACACACACACACACACACACACACACACACACACACACACACACACACACTCATGAAGTAGTTTCACTTTCATTCACACACAGAGAATAAAGAAGAATGAACATCGATAAGAGAATTCACATTTATTTAAATAAAATAAGAAAAAAAAAGAAGAAATTAATTGGTACTGAAGTTTATTGAAATGATCATTCAAGGTTAAATAGGTTACATGTTGAAAGTTGAAAACATTGTGAAATATGAACGGAGGATTAAAGTAGTGCAGTAATGGAGGTTTCTAGCTTGAATTGTAAATCCACAGGTCAGAACAGCCAGGCAGGAGGTGGGGGGTTAGTTGGTGCTGAAAATGCACCTTATGAGCAAATGCCGCATTAGGTGTTAATGCATCATTGGAGCAGGAGTTAGCCACAATGAGTTAGCAGACAGGAAGACTGTTAGCCACAATGAGTTAGCAGACAGGACGACTGTTAGCCACAATGAGTTAGCAGACAGGACGACTGTTAGCCACAATGAGTTAGCAGGCAGGAAGACTGTTAGCCACAATGAGTTAGCAGACAGGAAGACTGTTAGCCACAATGAGTTAGCAGACAGGAAGACTGTTAGCCACAATGAGTTAGCAGACAGGAAGACTGTTAGCCACAATGAGTTAGCAGACAGGAAGACTGTTAGCCACAATGAGTTAGCAGACAGGAAGACTGTTAGCCACAATGAGTTAGCAGACAGGAAGACTGTTAGCCACAATGAGTTAGCAGACAGGAAGACTGTTAGCCACAATGAGTTAGCAGACAGGAAGACTGTTAGCCACAATGAGTTAGCAGACAGGAAGACTGTTAGCCACAATGAGTTAGCAGACAGGAAGACTGTTAGCCACAATGAGTTAGCAGACAGGAAGACTGTTAGCCACAATGAGTTAGCAGACAGGAAGGCTGATGGTAGAAAGGACTCTCTTTGAGAAGAACCTGTCGACTGCTTGGAACAAGATTTTTGCTTTCGCTTTTTAGCTTGAGATATTTTTTGTTTTTTATTCTACTTGGTTAAAGTAATATTCTAGGAGGAATCGTTAAGGTGACCTCATTGACAGAAGTGTGTTAATGTAGCTGTTAGAGTATTTTTAAACACCAACTGAGGGACTGATCATCTTGAGGGGGAGACAAAGAGCCGTTTATAAATAGTTTCTATTGTTTTTAAATATTGTGCTTCTGATAAAATTGTGATCGACAAATAACATTTTATTGGCACATCCCACTAATGGTTTAGTTAAAGGGCGCTGGAGGCATCTATCAAGTTAATTAATGGTTGATTTGATCTTATCATTGATTTGTGATATTGATTTGTGATTGGTGATTGGTTGATTTGTGATATTGATTTGTGATTGGTTGATTTGTGATTGGTTGATTTGTGATATTGATTTGTGATTGGTTGATTTGTGATTGGTTGATTTGTGATATTGATTTGTGATTGGTTGATTTGTGATATTGATTTGTGTTTGGTTGATTTGTGATATCGATTTGTGATTGGTTGATTTGTGATATTGATTTGTGATTGGTTGATTTGTGATATTGATTTGTGTTTGGTTGATTTGTGATATTGATTTGTGATTGGTTGATTTGTGATATTGATTTGTGTTTGGTTGATTGATCTGGGATTTTTTTATGGCTGTTTCTGGAACTTTGAATAAACTTGCTTTATTGTTCTGAAACCCCGTGTCATCAATGAGTTATACCAGTGCTTTTCTCTAGGTTTCGGAAATAGACTTGATCAAATCAAATCAAATGTATTTATATAGCCCTTCGTCCATCAGCTGATATCTCAAAGTGCTGTACAGAAACCCAGCCTAAAACCCCAAACAGCAAACAATGCAGGTGTAGAAGCACGGTGGCTAGGAAAAACTCCCTAGAAAGGCCAAAACCTAGGAAGAAACCTAGAGAGGAACCAGGCTATGTGGGGTGGCCAGTCCACTTCTGGCTGTGCCGGGTGGAGATTATAACAGAACGTGGCCAAGATGTTCAAATGTTCATAAATGACCAGCATGGTCAAATAATAATAATCACAGGCAGAACAGTTGAAACTGGAGCAGCAGCACGACCAGGTGGACAGGGGACAGCAAGGAGTCATCATGCCCGGTAGTCCTGAGGCATGGTCCAAGGGCTCAGGTCCTCCGAGAGAGAGAAAGAAAGAGAGAAAGAGAGAATTAGAGAGAGCATACTTAAATTCACACAGGACACCGGATAGGACAGGAGAAGTACACCAGATATAACAAACTGACCCTAGCCCCCCGACACAAACTACTGCAGCATAAATACTGGAGGCTGAGACAGGAGGGGTCAGGAGACACTGTGGCCCCATCCGATGACACCCCCGGACAGGGCCAAACAGGAAGGATATAACCCCACCCACGTTGCCAAAGCACAGCCCCCACACCACTAGAGGGATATCTTCAACCACCAACTTACCATCCTGAGACAAGGCCGAGTATAGCCCACAAAGATCTCCGCCACGGCACAACCCAAGGGGGGTGGGGAGTAATTTTAGCATCTGGTTAGTTAGTCTATCGGGAACCTGAGTTACTGGTATAAAGGAGCCTGAGACCCAACTATAGGTACTGAGTGCATTGGTAGGAGTTATAAGAGGGGCGTGTCTGGACTAAGCCAACCCAGGGGCGGGCAGCCCATTCAGTGTGCTGAGATTGAAACTCTGGCCCGGACGATCCTGAAAAGGCACCAGGTTTATTGGTTCAGGGTGAGGGAGGCACTCGACTTTGGGGATATCCCACTTTACTGCAAGGCCCTTACCGTTGAGTTTGAGGAACAGTCCCTTGCTGTGTACTAGGTCAGTAGAATATTGACCTGCCATTGGGTAGACAGGGGTGAGTTCAATTGTTAAATCCTGCATAGGTGGTATTTTAGTTTTGACAGTACCTTAAATAAGCATCTGCCCCTTTTTTCAATTTTCTCCTAAAATGACAGACCCAAATCTAACTGCCTGTAGCTCAGGACCCGAGTGTGATTTTTGGGTTTTCTGGATTTTTGTTTTAGATTCCGTCTCTCACAGTTGAAGTGTACCTATGATAAAAATGACAGACCTCTACATGCTTTGTAAGTAGGAAAACCTGCAAAATCGGCAGTGTATCAAATACTTGTTCTCCCCACTGTATGTGAGAATGCTGTTCATTGACCACAGCTCAGCGTTCAACACCATAGTGCCCACGAAGCTCATCACTAAGCTCAGGACCCTGAGACTAAACACCTCCAACGGGGATCCTGGACTTTTCTTTATCTTGTTTTTGTGTAACTAATTCTAACCTTAACCCCCTAGAAATAGCATTTGACCCCAGTTGGTCAAACACACACAGACACACACACACACACACGGTGCAACAGAAGAGTCAGCAAGCCACTGCTCTCATCGTTGCATGATAAAAGTGGCTCAAGCCTTGACGTCCAATTAAAAGAGAAGAAACACTCTGGGGGAGGAGTCAGCCACTTAGCCGCAATCCAATTTTCAACCGGACTATTTCTCTCTCTCTCTCTTTCTCCCTTTCTCTCTCTTTCTCCCTTTCTCTCTCTCTCCCTCTCTCCCCCTGTCTCTCTCTCTGTCCTCCCCCCTCTCGATCCCTCTCCTTCTTTCGCTATCCCTCTCTCCCAGTCCCCCAGCTCAGGTATATCCCACCCCCCAGTCCCAGCTCAGGTATTTCCCAGCCCTCCCCCCAGTCCCCCAGCCCTAGCTCAGGTATATCCCAGCCCTCTAGGCTATCAGTCCCAGCTCAGGTATATCCCACCCCCCCCAGCTCATGTATTTCCCTGCCCCCCAGCCCTAGCTCATGTATATCCCACCCCCCAGTCCCAGCTCAGGTATTTCCCAGCCCCCCCCCAGTCCCCCAGCCGTAGCTCAGGTATATCCCAGCCCTCTAGGCTATCAGTCCCAGCTCAGGTATATCCCACCCCCCCCAGCTCATGTATTTCCCTGTCCCCCAACCCTAGCTCAGGTATATCCCAGCCCCCCCCAGTCCCCCAGCCCTAGCTCATGTATATCCCACCCCCCCAGCACCAGCTCAGGTATATCTCACCCCCCCAGCTCATGTATTTCCCTGCCCCCCAGCCCTAGCTCATGTATATCCCACCCCCCAGTCCCCCAGCCCTAGCTCAGGTATATCCCAGTCCCACAGCCCCCCAGTACCCCAGCCCTAGCTCAGGTATATCCCAGTCCCACAGCCCCCCTGCCCCCCAGCCCTAGCTCAGGTATATCCCAGTCCCACAGCCCCCCAGTCCCCCAGCCCTAGCTCAGGTATATCTCACCCCCCCAGCTCATGTATTTCCCTGCCCCCCAGCCCTAGCTCATGTATATCCCACCCCCCAGTCCCCCAGCCCTAGCTCAGGTATATCCCAGTCCCACAGCCCCCCAGTACCCCAGCCCTAGCTCAGGTATATCCCAGTCCCACAGCCCCCCTGCCCCCCAGCCCTAGCTCAGGTATATCCCAGTCCCCCAGCCCCCCAGCCCTAGCTCAGGTATATCCCAGTCCCCCAGTCCCCCAGCCCCCCCAGCCCTAGCTCAGGTATATCCCACCCCCCCAGTCCCCCAGGCCTAGCTCAGGTATATCCCACCCCCCCCAGTCCCCCAGCCCTAGCTCAGGTATATCCCAGTCTCCCAGTCCCCCCAGCCCTAGCTCAGGTATATCCCAGTCCCCCAGTCCCCCCAGCCCTAGCTCAGGTATATCCCACCCCCCCCAGTCCCCCAGCCCTAGCTCAGGTATATCCCAGCCCCCCGTCCCCCAGCCCCCCAGCCCTAGCTCAGGTATATCCCAGTCCCCCAGCCCCCCCAGCCCTAGCTCAGGTATATCCCAGTCCCCCAGCCCCCCAGCCCTAGCTCAGGTATATCCCAGTCCCCCAGCCCTAGCTCAGGTATATCCCAGTCCCCCAGCCCCCCCAGCCCTAGCTCAGGTATATCCCAGTCCCCCAGCCCCCCCAGCCCTAGCTCAGGTATATCCCAGTCCCCCAGCCCCCCAGTCCCCCAGCCCTAGCTCAGGTATATCCCAGTCCCCCAGCCCTAGCTCAGGTATATCCCAGTCCCCCAGCCCCCCAGCCCTAGCTCAGGTATATCCCAGTCCCCCAGTCCCCCAGCCCCCCAGCCCTAGCTCAGGTATATCCCAGTCCCCCAGTCCCCCAGCCCCCTAGCCCAGCCCTCCCCCCAGTCCCCCAGCCCTAGCTCAGGTATATCCCAGCCCTCTAGGCTATCAGTCCCAGCTCAGGTATATCCCACCCCCCCCCAGCTCATGTATTTCCCTGTCCCCCAGCCCTAGCTCAGGTATATCCCAACCCCCCCCAGTCCCCCAGCCCTAGCTCATGTATATCCCACCCCCCCCAGCACCAGCTCAGGTATATCTCACCCCCCAAGCTCATGTATTTCCCTGCCCCCCAGCCCTAGCTCAGGTATATCCCAGTCCCCCAGCCCCCCAGTCCCCCAGCCCTAGCTCAGGTATATCCCAGTCCCCCAGCCCTAGCTCAGGTATATCCCAGTCCCCCAGTCCCCCAGCCCCCCAGCCCCCCAGCCCCCCAGCCCTAGCTCAGGTATATCCCAGTCCCCCAGTCCCCCAGCCCCCCAGCCCTAGCTCAGGTATATCCCAGTCCCCCAGCCCCCTAGCCCAGCCCTCCCCCCAGTCCCCCAGCCCTAGCTCAGGTATATCCCAGCCCTCTAGGCTATCAGTCCCAGCTCAGGTATATCCCACCCCCCCCAGCTCATGTATTTCCCTGTCCCCCAGCCCTAGCTCAGGTATATCCCAGCCCCCCCCAGTCCCCCAGCCCTAGCTCATGTATATCCCACCCCCCCAGCACCAGCTCAGGTATATCTCACCCCCCCAGCTCATGTATTTCCCTGCCCCCCAGCCCTAGCTCATGTATATCCCACCCCCCAGTCCCCCAGCCCCCCAGCCCTAGCTCAGGTATATCCCAGTCCCACAGCCCCCCAGCCCTAGCTCATGTATATCCCACCCCCCAGTCCCCCAGCCCCCCAGCCCTAGCTCAGGTATATCCCAGTCCCACAGCCCCCTGCCCCCCAGCCCTAGCTCAGGTATATCCCAGTCCCCCAGCCCCCCAGCCCTAGCTCAGGTATATCCCAGTCCCCCAGCCCCCCCAGCCCTAGCTCAGGTATATCCCACCCCCCCCAGTCTCCCAGCCCTAGCTCAGGTATATCCCACCCCCCCAGTCCCCCAGCCCTAGCTCAGGTATATCCCAGTCCCCCAGTCCCCCCAGCCCTAGCTCAGGTATATCCCAGTCCCCCAGTCCCCCCAGCCCTAGCTCAGGTATATCCCACCCCCCCAGTCCCCCAGCCCTAGCTCAGGTATATCCCAGCCCCCCAGTCCCCCAGCCCCCCAGCCCTAGCTCAGGTATATCCCAGCCCCCCCAGCCCTAGCTCAGGTATATCCCAGTCCCCCAGCCCCCCAGTCCCCCAGCCCAGGTATATCCCAGTCCCCCAGCCCTAGCTCAGGTATATCCCAGTCCCCCAGCCCCCCCAGCCCTAGCTCAGGTATATCCCAGTCCCCCAGCCCCCCCAGCCCTAGCTCAGGTATATCCCAGTCCCCCAGCCCTAGCTCAGGTATATCCCAGTCCCCCAGCCCTAGCTCAGGTATATCCCAGTCCCCCAGTCCCCCAGCCCCCCAGCCCCCCAGCCCTAGCTCAGGTATATCCCAGTCCCCCAGTCCCCCAGCCCCCCAGCCCTAGCTCAGGTATATCCCAGTCCCCCAGCCCCCTAGCCCAGCCCTCCCCCCAGTCCCCCAGCCCTAGCTCAGGTATATCCCAGCCCTCTAGGCTATCAGTCCCAGCTCAGGTATATCCCACCCCCCCCAGCTCATGTATTTCCCTGTCCCCCAGCCCTAGCTCAGGTATATCCCAGCCCCCTCCAGTCCCCCAGCCCTAGCTCATGTATATCCCACCCCCCCAGCACCAGCTCAGGTATATCTCACCCCCCCAGCTCATGTATTTCCCTGCCCCCCAGCCCTAGCTCATGTATATCCCACCCCCCAGTCCCCCAGCCCCCCAGCCCTAGCTCAGGTATATCCCAGTCCCACAGCCCCCCAGCCCTAGCTCATGTATATCCCACCCCCCAGTCCCCCAGCCCCCCAGCCCTAGCTCAGGTATATCCCAGTCCCACAGCCCCCCTGCCCCCCAGCCCTAGCTCAGGTATATCCCAGTCCCCCAGTCCCCCAGCCCCCCCAGCCCTAGCTCAGGTATATCCCACCCCCCCTAGTCCCCCAGCCCTAGCTCAGGTATATCCCAGTCCCCCAGTCCCAGCTCAGGTATTTCCCAGCCCCCCCCAGTCCCCCAGCCCTAGCTCAGGTATATCCCAGTCCCCCAGCCCTAGCTCAGGTATATCCCAGCCCCCCGTCCCCCAGCCCCCCAGCCCTAGCTCAGGTATATCCCAGTCCCCCAGCCCCCCCAGCCCTAGCTCAGGTATATCCCAGTCCCCCAGCCCCCCAGCCCTAGCTCAGGTATATCCCAGTCCCCCAGCCCTAGCTCAGGTATATCCCAGTCCCCCAGCCCCCCCAGCCCTAGCTCAGGTATATCCCAGTCCCCCAGCCCCCCCAGCCCTAGCTCAGGTATATCCCAGTCCCCCAGCCCCCCAGTCCCCCAGCCCTAGCTCAGGTATATCCCAGTCCCCCAGCCCTAGCTCAGGTATATCCCAGTCCCCCAGTCCCCCAGCCCCCCAGCCCTAGCTCAGGTATATCCCAGTCCCCCAGTCCCCCAGCCCCCCAGCCCTAGCTCAGGTATATCCCAGTCCCCCAGTCCCCCAGCCCCCTAGCCCAGCCCTCCCCCCAGTCCCCCAGCCCTAGCTCAGGTATATCCCAGCCCTCTAGGCTATCAGTCCCAGCTCAGGTATATCCCACCCCCCCCCAGCTCATGTATTTCCCTGTCCCCCAGCCCTAGCTCAGGTATATCCCAACCCCCCCCAGTCCCCCAGCCCTAGCTCATGTATATCCCACCCCCCCCAGCACCAGCTCAGGTATATCTCACCCCCCAAGCTCATGTATTTCCCTGCCCCCCAGCCCTAGCTCAGGTATATCCCAGTCCCCCAGCCCCCCAGTCCCCCAGCCCTAGCTCAGGTATATCCCAGTCCCCCAGCCCTAGCTCAGGTATATCCCAGTCCCCCAGTCCCCCAGCCCCCCAGCCCCCCAGCCCTAGCTCAGGTATATCCCAGTCCCCCAGTCCCCCAGCCCCCCAGCCCTAGCTCAGGTATATCCCAGTCCCCCAGTCCCCCAGCCCCCCAGCCCTAGCTCAGGTATATCCCAGTCCCCCAGTCCCCCAGCCCCCTAGCCCAGCCCTCCCCCCAGTCCCCCAGCCCTAGCTCAGGTATATCCCAGCCCTCTAGGCTATCAGTCCCAGCTCAGGTATATCCCACCCCCCCCAGCTCATGTATTTCCCTGTCCCCCAGCCCTAGCTCAGGTATATCCCAGCCCCCCCCAGTCCCCCAGCCCTAGCTCATGTATATCCCACCCCCCCAGCACCAGCTCAGGTATATCTCACCCCCCCAGCTCATGTATTTCCCTGCCCCCCAGCCCTAGCTCATGTATATCCCACCCCCCAGTCCCCCAGCCCCCCAGCCCTAGCTCAGGTATATCCCAGTCCCACAGCCCCCCAGCCCTAGCTCATGTATATCCCACCCCCCAGTCCCCCAGCCCCCCAGCCCTAGCTCAGGTATATCCCAGTCCCACAGCCCCCTGCCCCCCAGCCCTAGCTCAGGTATATCCCAGTCCCCCAGCCCCCCAGCCCTAGCTCAGGTATATCCCAGTCCCCCAGCCCCCCCAGCCCTAGCTCAGGTATATCCCACCCCCCCCCAGTCTCCCAGCCCTAGCTCAGGTATATCCCACCCCCCCAGTCCCCCAGCCCTAGCTCAGGTATATCCCAGTCCCCCAGTCCCCCCAGCCCTAGCTCAGGTATATCCCAGTCCCCCAGTCCCCCCAGCCCTAGCTCAGGTATATCCCACCCCCCCAGTCCCCCAGCCCTAGCTCAGGTATATCCCAGCCCCCCAGTCCCCCAGCCCCCCAGCCCTAGCTCAGGTATATCCCAGCCCCCCCAGCCCTAGCTCAGGTATATCCCAGTCCCCCAGCCCCCCAGTCCCCCAGCCCAGGTATATCCCAGTCCCCCAGCCCTAGCTCAGGTATATCCCAGTCCCCCAGCCCCCCCAGCCCTAGCTCAGGTATATCCCAGTCCCCCAGCCCCCCCAGCCCTAGCTCAGGTATATCCCAGTCCCCCAGCCCTAGCTCAGGTATATCCCAGTCCCCCAGCCCTAGCTCAGGTATATCCCAGTCCCCCAGTCCCCCAGCCCCCCAGCCCCCCAGCCCTAGCTCAGGTATATCCCAGTCCCCCAGTCCCCCAGCCCCCCAGCCCTAGCTCAGGTATATCCCAGTCCCCCAGCCCCCTAGCCCAGCCCTCCCCCCAGTCCCCCAGCCCTAGCTCAGGTATATCCCAGCCCTCTAGGCTATCAGTCCCAGCTCAGGTATATCCCACCCCCCCCAGCTCATGTATTTCCCTGTCCCCCAGCCCTAGCTCAGGTATATCCCAGCCCCCTCCAGTCCCCCAGCCCTAGCTCATGTATATCCCACCCCCCCAGCACCAGCTCAGGTATATCTCACCCCCCCAGCTCATGTATTTCCCTGCCCCCCAGCCCTAGCTCATGTATATCCCACCCCCCAGTCCCCCAGCCCCCCAGCCCTAGCTCAGGTATATCCCAGTCCCACAGCCCCCCAGCCCCCCAGCCCTAGCTCATGTATATCCCACCCCCCAGTCCCCCAGCCCCCCAGCCCTAGCTCAGGTATATCCCAGTCCCACAGCCCCCCTGCCCCCCAGCCCTAGCTCAGGTATATCCCAGTCCCCCAGTCCCCCAGCCCCCCCAGCCCTAGCTCAGGTATATCCCACCCCCCCTAGTCCCCCAGCCCTAGCTCAGGTATATCCCAGTCCCCCAGTCCCAGCTCAGGTATTTCCCAGCCCCCCCCAGTCCCCCAGCCCTAGCTCAGGTATATCCCAGTCCCCCAGCCCTAGCTCAGGTATATCCCACCCCCCAGTCCCCCAGCCCTAGCTCAGGTATATCCCACCCCCCCCCCCAGTCCCCCAGCCCTAGCTCAGGTATATCCCAGTCCCCCAGCCCTAGCTCAGGTATATCCCAGCCCCCCAGTTTCCCAGCCCCCCAGCCCTAGCTCAGGTATATCCCAGTCCCCCAGCCCCCCAGTCCCCCAGCCCCCCAGCCCTAGCTCAGGTATATCCCAGTCCCCCAGTCCCCCAGCCCCCCAGTCACCCAGCCCCCCAGCCCTAGCTCAGGTATATCCCACCCCCTCAGTCCCCCGGCCCTAGCTCAGGTATTTCCCAGTCCCCCAGCCCCCCAGTCCCCCAGCCCCCCAGCCCTAGCTCAGGTATATCCCACCCCCCCAGTCCCCAGCCCTAGCTCAGGTATATCCCACCCCCCAGCCCTAGCTCAGGTATATCCCAGTCCCCCCAGCCCTAGCTCAGGTATATCCCAGTCCCCCAGCCCTAGCTCAGGTATATCCCAGTCCCCCAGCCCTAGCTCAGGTATATCCCAGTCCCCCAGCCCTAGCTCAGGTATATCCCAGTCCCCCAGCCCTAGCTCAGGTATATCCCAGTCCCCCAGCCCTAGCTCAGGTATATCCCAGTCCCCCAGCCCCCCAGTCCCTCAGCCCTAGCTCAGGTATATCCCAGTCCCCCAGGCCTAGCTCAGGTATATCCCAGTCCCCCAGCCCTAGCCCAGGTATATCCCAGTCCCCCAGCCCCCCAGCCCCCCAGCCCTAGCTCAGGTATATCCCAGTCCCCCAGTCCCCCAGCCCCCCAGCCCTAGCTCAGGTATATCCCAGTCCCCCAGCCCTAGCTCAGGTATATCCCAGTCCCCCAGCCCTAGCTCAGGTATATCCCAGTCCCCCAGCCCTAGCTCAGGTATATCCCAGTCCCCCAGCCCCCCAGTCCCTCAGCCCTAGCTCAGGTATATCCCAGTCCCCCAGGCCTAGCTCAGGTATATCCCAGTCCCCCAGCCCTAGCTCAGGTATATCCCAGTCCCCCAGTCCCCCAGCCCCCCAGCCCCCCAGCCCTAGCTCAGGTATATCCCAGTCCCCCAGTCCCCCAGCCCCCCAGCCCTAGCTCAGGTATATCCCAGTCCCCCAGGTCCCCAGCCCCCTAGCCCAGCCCTCCCCCCAGTCCCCCAGCCCTAGCTCAGGTATATCCCAGCCCTCTAGGCTATCAGTCCCAGCTCAGGTATATCCCACCCCCCCCAGCTCATGTATTGCCCTGTCCCCCAGCCCTAGCTCAGGTATATCCCAGCCCCCTCCAGTCCCCCAGCCCTAGCTCATGTATATCCCACCCCCCCAGCACCAGCTCAGGTTTATCTCACCCCCCCAGCTCATGTATTTCCCTGCCCCCCAGCCCTAGCTCATGTATATCCCACCCCCCAGTCCCCCAGCCCCCCAGCCCTAGCTCAGGTATATCCCAGTCCCACAGCCCCCCAGCCCCCCAGCCCTAGCTCATGTATATCCCACCCCCCAGTCCCCCAGCCCCCCAGCCCTAGCTCAGGTATATCCAAGTCCCACAGCCCCCCTGCCCCCCAGCCCTAGCTCAGGTATATCCCAGTCCCCCAGTCCCCCAGCCCCCCCAGCCCTAGCTCAGGTATATCCCACCCCCCCCAGTCCCCCAGCCCTAGCTCAGGTATATCCCAGTCCCCCAGTCCCAGCTCAGGTATTTCCCAGCCCCCCCCAGTCCCCCAGCCCTAGCTCAGGTATATCCCAGTCCCCCAGCCCTAGCTCAGGTATATCCCACCCCCCAGTCCCCCAGCTCTAGCTCAGGTATATCCCCCCCCCCCCAGTCCCCCAGCCCTAGCTCAGGTATATCCCAGTCCCCCAGCCCTAGCTCAGGTATATCCCAGCCCCCCCCCCAGCCCCCCAGCCCTAGCTCAGGTATATCCCAGTCCCCCAGCCCCCCAGCCCCCCAGCCCTAGCTCAGGTATATCCCAGTCCCCCAGTCCCCCAGCCCCCCAGTCACCCAGCCCCCCAGCCCTAGCTCAGGTATATCCCACCCCCCCAGTCCCCCAGCCCTAGCTCAGGTATATCCCACCCCCCCAGTCCCCAGCCCTAGCTCAGGTATATCCCACCCCCCCAGCCCTAGCTCAGGTATATCCCAGTCCCCCAGCCCTAGCTCAGGTATATCCCAGTCCCCCAGCCCTAGCTCAGGTATATCCCAGTCCCCCAGCCCTAGCTCAGGTATATCCCAGTCCCCCAGGCCTAGCTCAGGTATATCCCAGTCCCCCAGCCCTAGCTCAGGTATATCCCAGTCCCCCAGTCCCCCAGCCCCCCAGTCCCTCAGCCCTAGCTCAGGTATATCCCAGTCCCCCAGGCCTAGCTCAGGTATATCCCAGTCCCCCAGCCCTAGCTCAGGTATATCCCAGTCCCCCACCCCCCCAGTCCCCCAGCCCTAGCTCAGGTATATCCCACCCCCCCAGCCCTAGCTCAGGTATATCCCAGTCCCCCAGCCCTAGCTCAGGTATATCCCAGTCCCCCAGCCCTAGCTCAGGTATATCCCAGTCCCCCAGCCCTAGCTCAGGTATATCCCAGTCCCCCAGCCCTAGCTCAGGTATATCCCAGTCCCCCAGCCCTAGCTCAGGTATATCCCAGTCCCCCAGCCCCCCAGTCCCCCAGCCCTAGCTCAGGTATATCCCAGTCCCCCAGCCCTAGCTCAGGTATATCCCAGTCCCCCAGCCCTAGCTCAGGTATATCCCAGTCCCCCACCCCCCCAGTCCCCCAGCCCTAGCTCAGGTATATCCCAGTCCCCCAGCCCCCCAGTCCCCCAGTCCCCCAGCCCTAGCTCACGTATATTCCAGTCCCTCAGCCCCCCAGCCCTAGTTCAGGTATATCCCAGTCCCCCAGCCCCCCAGTCCCCCAGCCCTAGCTCAGGTATATCCCAGTCCCCCAGCCCTAGCTCAGGTATATCCCAGTCCCCCAGCCCTAGCTCAGGTATTTCCCAGTCCCCCAGTCCCCCCAGCCCTAGCTCAGGTATATCCCAGTCCCCCAGTCCCCCCAGCCCTAGCTCAGGTATATCCCACCCCCCCCAGTCCCCCAGCCCTAGCTCAGGTATATCCCAGCCCCCCAGTCCCCAGCCCCCCAGCCCTAGCTCAGGTATATCCCAGTCCCCCAGCCCCCCCAGCCCTAGCTCAGGTATATCCCAGTCCCCCAGCCCCCCAGTCCCCCAGCCCTAGCTCAGGTATATCCCAGTCCCCCAGCCCTAGCTCAGGTATATCCCAGTCCCCCAGCCCCCCCAGCCCTAGCTCAGGTATATCCCAGTCCCCCAGCCCTAGCTCAGGTATATCCCAGTCCCCCAGTCCCCCAGCCCCCCAGCCCCCCAGCCCTAGCTCAGGTATATCCCAGTCCCCCAGTCCCCCAGTCCTAGCTCAGGTATATCCCAGTCCCCCAGTCCCCCAGCCCCCCAGTCCCCCAGCCCCCCAGCCCTAGCTCAGGTATATCCCACCCCCCCAGTCCCCCAGCCCTAGCTCAGGTATTTCCCAGTCCCCCAGCCCCCCAGTCCCCCAGCCCCCCAGCCCTAGCTCAGGTATATCCCACCCCCCCAGTCCCCCAGCCCTAGCTCAGGTATATCCCAGTCCCCCAGCACTAGCTCAGGTATATCCCAGTCCCCCAGCCCTAGCTCAGGTATATCCCAGTCCCCCAGCCCTAGCTCAGGTATATCCCAGTCCCCCAGCCCTAGCTCAGGTATATCCCAGTCCCCCAGCCCTAGCTCAGGTATATCCCAGTCCCCCAGTCCCCCAGCCCCCCAGTCCCCCAGCCCTAGCTCAGGTATATCCCAGTCCCCCAGCCCTAGCTCAGGTATATCCCAGTCCCCCAGCCCTAGCTCAGGTATATCCCAGTCCCCCACCCCCCCAGTCCCCCAGCCCTAGCTCAGGTATATCCCAGTCCCCCAGCCCCCCAGTCCCCCAGTCCCCCAGCCCTAGCTCACGTATATCCCAGTCCCCCAGCCCCCCAGCCCTAGTTCAGGTATATCCCAGTCCCCCAGCCCCCCAGCCCCCCAGTCCCCCAGCCCTAGCTCAGGTATATCCCAGTCCCCCAGCCCTAGCTCAGGTATATCCCAGTCCCCCAGCCCTAGCTCAGGTATATCCCAGTCACCCAGGCAGAGACAGCAAGGGCGGTTCGTTGCTCCAGAGCCTTTCCGTTCACCTTCCCACTCCTGGGCCAGACAGCCCAGACAGGAGTGGGCTGGGGGGGTGGGATATACCTGTGTTCACAGCCACAACAGCAGAGTATAGTACAACAAGGAATACAGCCACAACAGTAGAGTAGAGTAGAGTACAACAAGGAACACAGCCACAACAGTAGAGTATAGTACAACAAGGAATACAGCCACAACAGTAGAGTAGAGTACAACAAGGAACACAGCCACAACAGTAGAGTATAGTACAACAAGGAATACAGCCACAACAGTAGAGTACAACAAGGAACACAGCCACAACAGTAGAGTACAACAAGGAACACCACCACGGTAGCCCACACCAACATTGTAGCCCACACCATCACCACCATGGTAGCCCACACCACCACCACCATGGTAGCCCACACCAGCACCACGGTAGCCCACAACACCACCACCACGTTAGCCCACACCACCACCAGGGTTCCCACAACACCACCACGGTAACTCACACCACCACCACGGTAGCTCACACCACCACCACGGTAGCCCACACCACCACCACGGTAGCCCACACCACCACCACGGTAGCCCACACCACCACCACGGTAGCTCACACCACCACCAAGGTAGCCAACACCACCACCACTACCACCATTTTACCTGCTGTTGTTGTGCTAGCTGATTAGCTGTTGTTGTCTCACCTACTGGTTTAGCTAGCTCTCCCAATCAACACCTGTGATTACTGTATCCCTCGCTGTATGACTCTCTCAAATGTCAATATGCCTTGTATACTGTTGTTCAGGTTAGTTATCATTGTTGTAGTTTACAATGGATCCCCTAGTTCCACTCTTCATACCCCTGATACCTCCTTTGTCCCACCTCCCACACATGCGGTGACCTCACCCATTACAACCAGAATGTCCAGAGATGCAACCTCTCATCAACACCCAGTTCCTGGGCTTACCTCCGCTGTAACCGCACCCCACCATACCCCCTGTCTGCGCATTATGCCCTGAATATATTCTACCATGCCCAGAAATCTGCTCCTTTTATTCTTTGTCCCCAACGCTCTAGGCGACCAGTTTTGATAGCCTTTAGCCGCACCCTCATACTACTCCTCCTCTGTTCCGCGGGTGATGTGGAGGTAAACCCAGGCCCTGCATGTCCCCAGGCACCCTCATTTGTTGACTTCTGTGATCCAAAAAGCCTTGGTTTCATGCATGTCAACATCAGAAGCCTCCTCCCTAAGTGTCACACCCTGACCATAGTTTGCTTTGTATGTTTCTATGTTTTGTTTGGTCAGGGTGTGATCTGAGTGGGCGTTCAATGTTGTGTGTCTAGTTTGTCTGTTTCTGTGTTTGGCCTGATATGGTTCTCAATCAGAGGCAGGTGTTAGTCATTGTCTCTGATTGGGAACCATATTTAGGTAGCCTGTTTGGTGTTGGGTTTGGTGGGTGATTGTTTCCTGTGTTAGTGTTTGTGCCACACGGGACTGTTTTCGGGTTTTCACTTTGTTGTTTTGGTTATGTGTTCATGTTCAGTTTTCTAATTAAAAAACCATGGACAACTACCGCGTTGCATTTTGGTCCGCCTCTCCTTCGACACAAGAAAACTGTTACAGAATCACCCACCCCAACAGAACCAAGCGGCGTGGTAACGGGCAACAGCAACAGCGGCAAAAAGAGGAATGGACATGGGACGATGTATTGGACGGCAAGGGTTGCTAAACATGGGCGGAGATCCTGGCGGGAAAAGATCGCCTTCCATGGGAACAGGTGGAGGCAGCTAGGAGAGCAGAGGCAGCCGGAGAGAGGAGCCGGCGATATGAGGGAACATGGCTGGCAAGGAAGCCCGAGAAGCAGCCCCAAAAATTTCTTGGGGGGGCGCACAGGAAGTATGGCGAAGCCAGGTAGGAGACCTGAGCCAACTTCCTGTGCTTACCAGAGGGCGAGAGAGACCGGGCAGACACTGTGTTATGCTGTGTAGCGCACGGTGTCCCCAGTGCGGTTGCATAGCCCGGTGCGGGACATACCAGCTCCGCTTATCGGCCGGGCTAGAGTGAGCATCAAGCCAAGTGCCATGAAGCCGGCTCTACGCATCTGGTCTCCAGTGCGTCTCCTTGGGCCGGCTTACATGGCACCAGCCTTGCGCACGGTGTCCCCGTTTCGCCTGCATAGCCCAGTGCGGGCTATTCCACCTCGCCGCACTGGCAGGGCGACCGGGAGCATTCAACCGGGTAAGGTTGGGCAGGCTCGGTGCTCACGAGCTTCAGTGCGCCTGCACGGTCCGGTCTATCCAGTGCCATTCTCCACACACCAGCCCCCCGGTGGCAGCTCCCCGCACCAGGCTTCCTGTGCGTGTCCTCGGCCCAGTACCACCAGTGCCAGCACCACGCGTCAGGCCTACAGTGCGCCTCGCATGTTCAGCGCTGTCAGAGCCTTCCTCCTCTACAGCGCTGCCGGAGTTTCCCGCCTCTCCAGCGCTGCCAGCGCTTTCCTCCTCTCCAGCGCCATCAGAGTTGCCAGTCTGCCCAGCGCCGCCTGAGCTACCCGTCTGCCCAGCGCCGCCAGTACCTCCAGTCTGCCCAGCGCCGCCAGTGCCGTCAGTCTGAAAGGAGCCGCCAGTGCCGCCAGTCTGCAAGGAGCCGCCAGTGCTGCCAGTCTGCAAGGAGCCGCCAGTGCCCCCAGTCTGCAAGGAGCCGCCAGTGCCCCCAGTCTGCAAGGAGCCGCCAGTGCCGCCAGTCAGCCAGGAGTCAGAGGCAGGTGTTAGTCATTGTCTCTGATTGGGAGTCATATTTAGGTAGCCTGTTTTGTGTTGGGTTTTGGTGGGTCATTGTTCCTGTCTCTGTGTTTACACCAGATAGGGCTGTTTTGGTTTTTCACATTTCTTGGTTTTGTTAGTCTATTCATGTATAGTTTCTTTATTAAAGAACCATGAATAATAACCACGCTGCGTTTTGGTCCGCCTCTCCTTTGACACAAGAAAACCGTTACACTAAGTTTGTTTTACTCATTGCTTTAGCACACTCTGCTAACCCTGCTGTCCTTGCCGTGTCTGAATCCTGGCTCAGGAAGGCCACCAAAAATTCAGAGATTTCCATACCCAACTATAACATTTTCCGTCAAGATAGAACTGCCAAAGGGGGAGGAGTTGCAGTCTACTGCAGAGATAGCCTGCAAAGTAATGTCATACTTTCCAGGTCCATACCCAAACAGTTCGAACTACTAATTAAAAAAATGACTCTCCAGAAATAAGTCTCTCACTGTTGCCGCCTGCTACCTACCCCCCTCAGCTCCCAGCTGTGCCCTGGACACCATTTGTGAATTGATCGCCCCCCATCTAGCTTCAGAGTTTGTTCTGTTAGGTGACCTAAACTGGGATATGCTTAACACCCCGGCAGTCCTACAATCTAAGCTAGATGCCCTCAATCACAAATCATCAAGGAACCCATCAGGTACAACCTTAAATCTGTAAACAAGGGCACGCTCATAGACGTCATCCTGACCAATTGGCCCTCCAAATACACCTCCGCTGTCTTCAACCAGGATCTCAGCGATCACTGCCTCATTGCCTGTATCCGCTACAGATCCGCAGTCAAACGACCACCCCTCATCACTGTCAAACGCTCCCTAAAACACTTCTGTGAGCAGGCCTTTCTAATCGACCTGGTGGTGATGTGGGCTACCATGCTGGTGGTGGTGTGGGCTACCATGGTGGTGGTGGTCTTGGGCTACCATGGTGGTGGTGGTGTGGGCTATTGACCTCATCCCGTCAGTTGAGGATGCCTGGTCATTCTTTAAAAGTAACTTCCTCACCATTTTAGATAAGCATGCTCCGTTCAAAAAATGCAGAACTAAGAAAAGATATAGCCCTTGCTTCACTCCAGACCTGACTGCCTCGACCAGCACAAAAACACCCTGTAGCATCGAATAGTCCCCGCGATATGCAACTGTTCAGGGAAGTCAGGAACCAATACACGCAGTCAGTCAGGAAAGCAAAGGCCAGCTTCTTCAGGCAGAAATTTGCATCCTGTAGCTCTAACTCCAAAAAGTTCTGGGACACTGTGAAGTCCATGGAGAACAAGAGCACCTCCTCCCAGCTGCCCACTGCACTGAGGCTAGGTAACACGGTCACCACTGATAAATCCATGATTTATGATATGATAAATCCATCGAAAACTTCAACAAGCATTTCTCAACGGCTGGCCATGCCTTCCTCCTGGCTACTCCAACCTCGGCCAACAGCTCCGCCCCCCCCGCAGCTACTAGCCCAAGCCTCTCCCGGTTCTCCTTTACCCAAATCCAGATAGCAGATGTTCTGAAAGAGCTGCAAAACCTGGACTCGTACAAATCAGCTGGGCTTGACAATCTGGACCCTCTATTTCTGAAACTATCCACCGCCATTGTCACAACCCCTATTACCAGGCTGTTCAACCTCTCTTTCATATCGTCTGAGATCCCCAAGGATTGGAAAGCTGCCGCAGTCATCCCTCTTCAAAGGGGGAGACACCCTGGACCCAAACTGTTACAGACCTATATACATCCTGCCCTGCCTATCTAAGGTCTTCGAAAGCCAAGTCAACAAACAGGTCACTGACCATCTCGAATCCCACCGTACCTTCTCCGCTGTGCAATCTGGTTTCCGAGCCGGTCACGGGTGCACCTTAGCTACGCTCAAGGTACTAAACAATATCATAACCGCCATCGATAAAAGACAGTACTGTGCAGCCGTCTTCATCGACCTTGCCAAGGCTTTCGACTCTGTCAATCACCATATTCTTATCAGCAGACTCAGTAGCCTCGGTTTTTCTGATGACTGCCTTGCCTGGTTCACCAACTACTTTGCAGACAGAGTTCAGTGTGTCAAATTGGAGGGCATGCAGTCCGGTCCTCTGGCAGTCTCTATGGGGGTGCCACAGGGTTCAATTCTCGGGCCAACTCTTTTCTCTGTATATATCAATGATGTTGCTCTTGCTGCGGGCGATTCCCTGATCCACCTCTACGCAGACGACACCATTCTGTATACTTCCGGCCCGTCCTTGGACACTGTGCTATCTAACCTCCAAACGAGCTTCAATGCCATACAACACTCTGCATGCTTTTCAACCAAATGCCATACAACCAAATGCATGCTTTTCAACCGTTCGCTGCCTGCACCCGCACGCCCGACTAGCATCACCACCATGGATGGTTCCGACCTAGAATATGTGGACATCTATAAGTACCTAGGTGTCTGGCTAGACTGTAAACTCTCCTTCCAGACTCATATCAAACATCTCCAATCTAAAATCAAATCTAGAGTCGGCTTTCTATTCCGCAACAAAGCCTCCTTCACTCACGCCGCCAAACTTACCCTAATAAAACTGACTATCCTACCGATCCTCGACTTCGGCGATGTCATCTACAAAATAGCTTCCAACACTCTACTCAGCAAACTGGATGCAGTTAATCACAGTGCCATCCGTTTTGTTACTAAAGCACCTTATACCACCCACCACTGCGACCTGTATGCTCTAGTCGGCTGGCCCTCGCTACATATTCGTCGCCAGACCCACTGGCTCCAGGTCATCTACAAGTCCATGCTAGGTAAAGCTCCAACTTATCTCAGTTCACTGGTCACGATGGCAACACCCACCCGTAGCACGCGCTCCAGCAGGTGTATCTCACTGATCATCCCTAAAGCCAACACCTCATTTGGCTGCCTTTCGTTCCAGTTCTCTGCTGCCTGTGACTGGAACGAATTGCAAAAATCGCTGAAGTTGGAGACTTTTATCTCCCTCACCAATTTTAAACATCTGCTATCTGAGCAGCTAACCGATCGCTGCAGCTGTACATAGTCTATCGGTAAATAGCCCACCCAGTTTTACCTACCTCATCCCCATACTGTTTTTATTTATTTACTTTTCTGCTCTTTTGCACACCAATATCTCTACCTGTACATGACCATCTGATAATTTATCACTCCAGTGTTAATCTGCAAAATTGTAATTATTCGCCTACCTCCTCATGCCTTTTGCACACATTGTATATAGACTCCCCTTTTTTTCTACTGTGTTATTGACTTGTTAATTGTTTACTCCATGTGTAACTCTTTGTTGTCTGCTCACACTGCTATGCTTTATCTTGGCCAGGTCGCAGTTGCAAATGAGAACTTGTTCTCAACTAGCCTACCTGGTTAAATAAAGGTGTTCTCAACTAGCCTACCTGGTTAAATAAAGGTGTTCTCAACTAGCCTACCTGGTTAAATAAAGGTGTTCTCAACTAGCCTACCTGGTTAAATAAAGGTGTTCTCAACTAGCCTACCTGGTTAAATAAAGGTGTTCTCAACTAGCCTACCTGGTTAAATAAAGGTGTTCTCAACTAGCCTACCTGGTTAAATAAAGGTGTTCTCAACTAGCCTACCTGGTTAAATAAAGGTGTTCTCAACTAGCCTACCTGGTTAAATAAAGGTGTTCTCAACTAGCCTACCTGGTTAAATAAAGGTGTTCTCAACTAGCCTACCTGGTTAAATAAAGGTGTTCTCAACTAGCCAACCTGGTTAAATAAAGGTGTTCTCAACTAGCCTCCCTGGTTAAATAAAGGTGTTCTCAACTAGCCTACCTGGTTAAATAAAGGTGTTCTCAACTGGCCTACCTGGTTAAATAAAGGTGTTCTCAACTAGCCTACCTGGTTAAATAAAGGTGTTCTCAACTAGCCTACCTGGTTAAATAAAGGTGTTCTCAACTAGCCAACCTGGTTAAATAAAGGTGTTCTCAACTAGCCTACCTGGTTAAATAAAGGTGTTCTCAACTAGCCTACCTGGTTAAATAAAGGTGTTCTCAACTAGCCTACCTGGTCAAATAAAAAAGTAAATACAAATAAACCACCACCACCACCATGGTAGCCCACACCACCACCACCACCACCATAGTAGCCAAACCACCACCACCACCACCATGGTAGCCCAAACCACCACCACCACCATGGTAGCCCAGACCACCACCACCACCATGGTAGCCCACACCACCACCACCACCACCATAGTAGCCAAACCACCACCACCACCACCATGGTAGCCCAAACCACCACCACCACCATGGTAGCCCAAACCACCACCACCACCATGGTAGCCCAGACCACCACCACCACCATGGTAGCCCAAACCACCACCACCACCATGGTAGCCCACACCACCACCACCACCACCATAGTAGCCAAACCACCACCACCACCACCACCAGCATGGTAGCCCACACCACCACCACCATAGTAGCCAAACCACCACCACCACCAGCATGGTAGCCCAGACCACCACCACCATGGTAGCCCACACCACCACCACCATGGTAGCCCACACCACCACCACCATGGTAGCCCAGACCACCACCACCATGGTAGCCCACACCACCTCCAGCATGGTAGCCCACATCACCACCAGCATGGTAGCCCACACCACCACCACCATGGTAGCCCAGACCACCACCACCATGGTAGCCCACACCACCACCACCATGGTAGCCCACACCACCACCACCATGGTAGCCCAGACCACCACCACCATGGTAGCCCACATCACCACCGTTAATCTAAACTAAATACAGGCCTTTGCCAACCAACCCAACTTTTTAAAAAAAATTGTGTGTAGCAGTCTATCAGTTATGGAGGTTTCATGTCCAAATACAATGGAGCAGAAAACTAGACAAGGTAAGTCAGTTACCTGACAGTGTCTAAGTGATCATGTGTGATGACCAGTGTTTGCATATTACATCCCTCATCCAGGGCGTTTGCCTGTTAGGTTTTCGGGAAAGGGAAACTTAACATTGTAATGACGCTGTAAATAGTCATGTGACTGAAACTCTTCACTTCATGTCCTCCTGTATTTTTTTTGTGTATATTTTATTAAAGTTTTACAGAATGTACATCAAGGATTTGACCATATCCCTCCCTCCATTCAACACATCCACCAAACCCCCCTTGTCCCTTCCCTAACTCTCCGCCCTACCTCAGTCCACCCGCCTCGAATTTTGGATGAAAAGCGTGCCCAAATGTAACTGCCTGCTAGGTCTTCTGCTCCTCAGGTCGTGTGACATTTGAATCAAAAAGGTAACTTACGAACTCACCAATCAAACATGATATGTAAGAAAGTGGAACGCAAAGTTCAAATTTAGCTAAATTAACTAATACGTAGGAGCTTTGTCCACGAGCTTCTTCTCCATTCACCTGCTAAACCAGAACTCTGCTCTTGTATTTGAGCTGAATACACATTTAAACCTTTGACCTGTTACTTCATGTCTTCCTGCAATTTAACTAGTAGCCCACACCACCACCATGGTAGCCCACACCATCACCACCATGGTAGCCCACACCATCACCACAATGGTAGCCCACACCACCACCACCATGGTAGCCCACATCACCACCACGGTAGCCCACACCACCACCATGTTAGCCCACACCACCACCATGGTAGCCCACACCACCACCACCACGGTAGCCCACATCACCACCACAGTAGCCCACACCACCTCCATGGTAGCCCACACCACCACCACCACGGTAGCCCACACCACCACCACCATGGTAGCCCACACCACCACCACCACCATGGTAGCCCACACCACCACCACCACCAGCATGGTAGCCCACACCACCACCACCACCATGGTAGCCCACACCACCACCACCACCACCATGGTAGCCCACACCACCACCACCACCACCATGGTAGCCACACCACCACCACCACCATAGTAGCCAAACCACCACCACCACCACCATGGTAGCCACACCACAATCACCACCACCATGGTAGCCCACACCACCACCACCACCACCATGGTAGCCCACACCACCACCACCACCACCACCATGGTAGCCCACACCACCACCACCACCACCATGGTAGCCACACCAAAACCACCACCACCATGGTAGCCCAGACCACCACCACCATGGTAGCCCACACCACCACCACCATGGTAGCCCAGACCACCACCACCATGGTAGCCCACACCACCACCACCATGGTAGCCCACACCACCACCACCATGGTAGCCCAGACCACCACCACCATGGTAGCCCACACCACCACCACCATGGTAGCCCACACCACCACCACCATGGTAGCCCAGACCACCACCACCATGGTAGCCCACACCACCACCAGCATGGTAGCCCAGACCACCACCACCATGGTAGCCCACACCACCACCAGCATGGTAGCCCACACCACCACCAGCATGGTAGCCCACATCACCACCGTTAATCTAAACTAAATACAGGCCTTTGCCAACCAACCCAACTTTAAAAAAAAAATTGTGTGTAGCAGTCTATCAGTTATGGAGGTTTCATGTCCAAATACAATGGAGCAGAAAACTAGACAAGGTAAGTCAGTTACCTGACAGTGTCTAAGTGATCATGTTTGATGAGCACTGTTTGCATATTACATCCCTCATCCAGGGCGTTTGCCTGTTAGGTTTTCGGGAAAGGGAAACTTAACATTGTAATGACGCTGTAAATAGTCATGTGACTGAAACTCTTCACTTCATGTCCTCCTGTATTTTTTTGGTGTATATTTTATTAAAGTTTTACAGAATGTACATCAAGGATTTGACCATATCCCTCCCTCCATTCAACACATCCACCAACCCCCCCTAGTCCCTTCCCTAACTCTCCGCCCTACCTCAGTCCACCCGCCTCGAATTTTGGATGAAAAGCGTGCCCAAATGTAACTGCCTGCTAGGTCTTCTGCTCCTCAGGTCGTGTGACATTTGAATCAAAAAGGTAACTTACGAACTCACCAATCAAACATGATATGTAAGAAAGTGGAACGCAAAGTTCAAATTTAGCTAAATTAACTAATACGTAGGAGCTTTGTCCACGAGCTTCTTCTCCATTCACCTGCTAAACCAGAACTCTGCTCTTGTATTTGAGCTGAATACACATTTAAACCTTTGACCTGTTACTTCATGTCTTCCTGCAATTTAACTAGTAGCCCACACCACCACCATGGTAGCCCACACCATCACCACCATGGTAGCCCACACCATCACCACAATGGTAGCCCACACCACCACCACCATGGTAGCCCACATCACCACCACGGTAGCCCACACCACCACCATGTTAGCCCACACCACCACCATGGTAGCCCACACCACCACCACCACGGTAGCCCACATCACCACCACAGTAGCCCACACCACCTCCATGGTAGCCCACACCACCACCACCACGGTAGCCCACACCACCACCACCACGGTAGCCCACACCACCACCACCATGGTAGCCCACACCACCACCATGTTAGCCCACACCACCACCATGGTAGCCCACACCACCACCACGGTAGCCCACACCACCACCACCATGGTAGTAACCCATTTCTGACTGTATTATTTTCATATAGGATTTCCCATAAACTAGTCTAGACCTGCTCAGCAAGTGACCATACAGAGATTAGGGAGATGACGTATTGAAAGGGAAACTTAACTAAAAGGAAACTCATCCATTGTAATGATCCTATAAATCGTCCTGTGACTGAAACTCTTCACTTAGAGAGACATCATATCCTAGAAGGATCTCATCATGGGTATCAAGGGTTTGGCCAAATTTGTAGGTGATCATGGAGAGATTTTAACAGATTATCGCTTCAGAAACAGCAAGGTAGTCATAGATGGTTGTAATATCTACCACTCTCTTTATTTGACCTCATGTGTGGATCAGCAGCATGGAGGGGAATATGATGCATTTCAGGACCAGGTCTGCAAGTTCTTTAAGGCGCTGAGAGATTGTAGCATTGAACCTTATGTGATTATAGACGGAGGCTCCGACCACACCGACAAAAAGTTTGAAACTGTCAGAAAACGAGCTGAATCAAAGATCGACACAGCCAACAAGTTGTCCAAGGGGCTTCGAGGGGCCTGGTTAATACCAACCCTTGCCAGACAAGTCTTTAAAGAGGTCCTCTCCAGCTTGAAAGTGCCGTTCGCACAGGCCCTTTCTGAGGCGGACCAAGAAATAGCCTCACTGGCTCAAAAGTGGAAGTGTCCGGTCCTGTCTAATGACAATGACTTTTATATTTTTGACATCCAGGCTGGATTTCTTCCCATGTCCCATTTTAAATGGCAGAACGCGTCAGTGCAACGCTGGAGTCCTGAAAATTACATTCCCTGCAAGCTGTACACCACAACAAGCTTCTGCAGACTAGTCAACATCAACAGACAGCTTCTCCCAGTCTTCGGTGTCATCGCAGGAAACGACTATGTCAACTTGGATAAGATGGGCTTTCCCATCAGGTGGAAAGACAACTCACCGATGGAACCCAATTGGAAGCGCGGTAAGTTTGAACATATTACGCGTATACCGAAGTAAACATAACTACTACAGATGGGACGGCAGGTAGCCTAGTGGTTAGAGTGTAGGGACGGCAGGTAGCCTAGTGGTTAGAGTGTAGGGATGGCAGGTAGCCTAGTGGTTAGAGTGTAGGGACGGCAGGTAGCCTAGGGGTTAGAGTGTAGGGACGGCAGGTAGCCTAGTGGTTAGAGTGTAGGGGCAGCAGGTAGCCTAGTGGTTAGAGTGTAGGGACGGCAGGTAGCCTAGTGGTTAGTATGTAGGGACGGCAGGTAGCCTAGTGGTTAGAGTGTAGGGACGGCAGGTAGCCTAGTGGTTAGAGTGTAGGGATGGCAGGTAGCCTAGTGGTTAGAGTGTAGGGACGGCAGGTAGCCTAGTGGTTAGAGTGTAGGGACGGCAGGTAGCCTAGTGGTTAGAGTGTAGGGGCGGCAGGTAGCCTAGTGGTTAGAGTGTAGGGACGGCAGGTAGCCTAGTGGTTAGTATGTAGGGACGGCAGGTAGCCTAGTGGTTAGAGTGTGGGGACGGCAGGTAGCCTAGTGGTTAGAGTGTAGGGACGGCAGGTAGCCTAGTGGTTAGAGTGTAGGGACGGCAGGTAGTCTAGTGGTTAGAGTGTAGGGACGGCAGGTAGCCTAGTGGTTAGAGGGTAGGGACGGCAGGTAGCCTAGTGGTTAGAGTGTAGGGACGGCAGGTAGCCTAGTGGTTAGAGTGTAGGGGCGGCAGGTAGCCTAGTGGTTAGAGAGTAGGGACGGCAGGTAGCCTAGTGGTTAGAGCGTAGGGACGGCAGGTAGCCTAGTGGTTAGAGTGTAGGGGCGGCAGGTCGTCTAGTGGTTAGAGCGTAGGGACGGCAGGTAGCGTAGTGGTTAGAGAGTAGGGGCGGCAGGTCGTCTAGTGGTTAGAGTGTAGGGACGGCAGGTAGCCTAGTGGTTAGAGTGTAGGGACGGCAGGTAGCCTAGTGGTTAGAGTGTAGGGACGGCAGGTAGCCTAGTGTTTAGAGTGTAGGGGCTAGAGTGTAGCCTAGTGGTTAGAGTGTAGGGACGGCAGGTAGCCTAGTGGTTAGAGCGTAGGGACGGCAGGTAGCCTAGTGGTTAGAGTGTAGGGGCGGCAGGTCGTCTAGTGGTTAGAGCGTAGGGACGGCAGGTAGCCTAGTGGTTAGAGTGTAGGGGCGGCAGGTCGTCTAGTGGTTAGAGCGTAGGGACGGCAGGTAGCCTAGTGGTTAGAGTGTAGGGGCGGCAGGTAGCCTAGTGGTTAGAGTGTAGGGACGGCAGGTAGCCTAGTGGTTAGAGTGTAGGGGCGGCAGGTAGCCTAGTGGTTAGAGTGTAGGGGCGGCAGGTAGCCTAGTGGTTAGATTGTAGGGACGGCAGGTCGTCTAGTGGTTAGAGTGTAGTGACGGCAGGTCCTCTAGTGGTTAGAGTGTAGGGGCGGCAGGTTGTCTAGTGGTTAGAGTGTGGGGACAGCAGGTAGCCTAGTGGTTAGAGCGATGGGCAAGTAACCGAAAGGTTGCTAGATCGAATTCCCGACCTGACAAGGTGAAAAAAATCTGTCGTTCTGCCCCTTAACAACACAGTTAACCCGTCATTGTAAATAGGAATTAGTTCTGAACTGACCTGCCTAGTTAACAAATAATGATATATATACAGTGGGGAGAACAAGTATTTGATACACTGCCGATGTTGCAGGTTTTCCTATTTACAAAGCATGTAGAGGTCTGTAATTTTTTAGCATAGGTACACTTCAACTGTGAGAGACGGAATCTAAAACAAAAATCCTGAAAATCACATTGTATGATTTTTAAGTAATTAATTTGAATTTTATTGCATGACATAAGTATTTGATCACCTACCAACCAGTAACATGAGGTGATGGGGGCAGATGAATGGCACGACATTGGGCCTTGGAATCTTGTGACGGTAATTTCTGTGCATTCAAATTTCCATTGATAAAATTTGATTGTGTTCATTGTCCGTAGCTTATACCTGCCCATACCAACCAACTCAACCAGTTTGGGATCCAGATCCAGAGAACAAACAACCCAACCAGTTTTTACCAATTGTGTGCAGCAGCTTGTCTGTTACGAGGTTTAATTTCCAAGTCAGATGGAATAGAAAACCTTTTTATATAATACATTCCTCCTAATGAGGGCCGATTAAGACCCAAGTTAAGCGCACGTCAATGGAACCTAATGCCTTTTTTATGTACCATTCTCTCTTTGTGTTGTCTGACCATGAAAATAAACATTTCTATTCTGGTTAGAGCCAGTTTGCGCTGTTCTGTGAAGGGAGTAGTACACAGCGTTGTACGAGATCTTCAGTTTCTTGGCAATTTCTCGCATGGAGTAGTCTTCATTTCTCAGAACAAGAATAGGCTGACGAGTTTCTGGCCATTTTGAGCCTGTAATCGAACCCACAAATGCTGATGCTCCAGATACTCAACTAGTCTAAAGAAAGCCAGTTTTATTGCTTCTTTAATCAGTACAACAGTTTTCAACTCTTCTAACATAATGGCGAAAGGGTTTTCTAATGATCAATTAGCCTTTTAAAATGATGAACTTGGATGAGCTAACACAATGTGCCATTGAAACACAGGAGTGATGGTTGCTGATAATGGGCCTCTGTACGCCTATGTAGATATTCCATAACAAATCTTCCGTTTCCAGCTCCAATAGTCATTTACAACATTAACAATTTCTACACTGTATTTCTGATCAATTTGATGTTTTTCTTTCAAAAACAAGGACATTTCTAAGTGACCCCAAACTTTTGAACGGTAGTATATATCATGATTATTTGCATAAATTAGGAGGCCATTGCTTAGCAGTCTCTGCCATGATGTGCTGCAGCAGTAGGCCTAACAGCAGAAACATTGCTAAACTAATACATTCCTCTCCTGCTAGATGTACAATTAAAGGGGAATTACAGATTTTTTAAACATTTGTTAGCATTTTTTTCAGACCTCTACATTTTTCTGTTGATGTGATTTAAGCATTGACATGGACTCAGAACATCAATTTCCGTTGTTTCTCTCTGAATAATTGTAATATTGAGAGTAAAAACAGAATTTGGAATAATTCAAAATAACATTTTATGTGGCCCCCTTGTTATTTGACTATTATATATTGCCAGAAAACACATCTCTTGTACAAGGAACAGGGGAAGAGTTGCAGGGTTGAGGAGAGGAGAAGAATTTGACGATTTGAAAGCTATTAAAAAAATGAGTAGTTCGTGAAATTCATTTTTCTTTATGTAGCTGTCATGCTAGAAAAGGTTGGAGATCCCTGCTGTACAGGCTTCCTTCTTTTCACTCTGTCAATTAGGTTAGTATTGTGGAATAACTACAATGTTGTTGATCCTCAGTTTTCTCCTATCACAGCCATTAACGTCACCATTGACCTCAAGGTGAAATCCCTGAGCGGTTTCCTTCCTCTCTGGCAACTGAGTTAGGAAGGATACCTGTATCTTTATTGTGACTGGGTGTATTGATACACCATCCAAAGTGTAATTAATAACTGGTGAAATTGATGCTCAAAGGGATATTCAATGCCTGCAATATTTTATAAATATATATATATATGTGTGTTGTTTTTTTGTGCTTGGGAAGGGGTTGTCTTTTTCAACAAGTTGCTGAAATGGCTCACCAGTTTCCAGGAGAAGCAGGAGGCCTTGGACAATGTGCACCTCCTCATTGGTCATGGGGAAAACAACATGGATGCTGCCCTCCAGGCCCTCTCTCAGGGCATAGAAACATACCAGATTCAACCCGGTTGCCTGGAGCGTTTCTTCAATGATGGCGAGGCTCCTGATCCCGGCCTTCTCCCAGACCATCTGAGTGTCCTTCCAGACTGGACTCTGCTGCCGTTGACGAAGGGGACACTTCCCCCCTACATGATATACATTCTGCAGCTGAGGCCAGTGATACAGGGTATCCAAGTGGAAGATCACAGCTTACCCAGTGGGAACATCACCTCTCGGCCCATACGGCAGGTATTCTACGGGCTGCTGCTGGGTGAGGGGAGGGAAGTGGAGGAGTATGACAGGGAAGGGAAGAACCTGACCAGCAGCAAGGTTAAAGCCATCCTGCCCAGTGCCGCACAACTGCTGCAGCTGGACACACTGGATCAGGTATGTTGACATGTGATATAGTATACAGTATATAAGTTATATATACATGTGATATAGTATACAGTATATCAGGTATGTATACATGTGTAACGGATGTGAAACGGCTAGCTTAGTTAGCGGTGTGCGCTAAATAGCGTTTCAATCGGTGACGTCACTTGCTCTGAGACCTTGAAGTAGTGGTTCCCCTTGCTCTGCAAGGGCCGCGGCTTTTGTGGAGCGATGGGTAACGATGCTTCGAGGGTGACTGTTGATGTGTGCAGAGAGTCCCTGGTTCGTGCCCGGGTATGGGCGAGGGGATGGTTTAAAAAGTATACTGTTACACATGCGATATTTTAAACAGTATATCAGGTATAGTATACAGTATAGTATGATATAGTATACAGTATAGTATGATATAGTATACAGTATAGTATGATATAGTATACAGTATAGTATGATATAGTATACAGTATAGTATGATATAGTATACAGTATAGTATGATATAGTATACAGTATAGTATGATATAGTATACAGTATAGTATGATATAGTATACAGTATAGTATGATATAGTATACAGTATAGTATGATATAGTATACAGTATAGTATGATATAGTATACAGTATAGTATGATATAGTATACAGTATAGTATGATATAGTATACAGTATAGTATGATATAGTATACAGTATAGTATGATATAGTATACAGTATAATATGATATAGTATACAGTATAGTATGATATAGTATACAGTATAGTATGATATAGTATACAGTATAGTATGATATAGTATACAGTATAGTATGATATAGTATACAGTATAGTATGATATAGTATACAGTATATCAGGTATAGTATACAGTATAGTATGATATAGTATACAGTATAGTATGATATAGTATACAGTATAGTATGATATAGTATACAGTATAGTATGATATAGTATACAGTATAGTATGATATAGTATACAGTATAGTATGATATAGTATACAGTATAGTATGATATAGTATACAGTATAGTATGATATAGTATACAGTATAGTATGATATAGTATACAGTATAGTATGATATAGTATACAGTATAGTATGATATAGTATACAGTATATCAGGTATGTATACATGCGATATTTTAAACAGTATATCAGGTATGTATACATGTGATATAGTATACAGTATATCAGGTATGTATACATGTGATATAGTATACAGTATATCAGGTATGTATACATGGGATATAGTATACAGTATAATATAAACATGCTGCTGTTTATTCTGAAATTAATTCTCATTCTCTTGTTCTGTCTCTTAGGCTCCACATTCAGTGCGGCTTGAGGTGTTTTTGGTGACCGTTGGTGTGTCCCAGTCCATTTTTAAGGGTCTCCCACCTCAACTGGGACTTCCTGTAGCTGTTACCTACTACTGGCTGAGGCACGCCCATCCCCGACCAGACCGTCCTCTCCTGCAGGCCCTGCTACTAGGACTTGTGTTCGGAGAGCTCTGCAGACAGAGGAAGAGCCAGAGAGGTATGGACCAGAATATGAATGAAAACACACACACAGACACACACAACTTAGAATTTATAAATAAAGTGCGTGAAGTGCAGCCAATGACTCCTCCCCTTCTTGTGTATCAGGGTTTATAGAGGAGGGACTAGTGTTGGAGAGGATGAGAGGGTTGATTCAGAGACCTGCTATGAGTCCAGACCTGGGTGTGGCCCACGTCTTTAGCCAATGGAATCGTTGCATGAGGGATGGCCTTTACCTGAACCAACTGCTGTGTCTCCCTCTACCTGAGCCTCAGTGTGCCTGGTAAGGTGTCCCTTCCTAAAACAACCCTAACCTCTAACCTCTAGAGTAGACCAGGGGTATTCCTTTACATTGTATTCTAGCCCAGCAGCAACACAGCTAATTCAACCCTCTGTTGTTTCCCTATTGGAGTCTAGGTTGTACAAGGGAACTCTGGTGCACCAGCTTGTGGACCAACTGAGAGGGGGGGTGACCCCGGATTCTCTCCTGATGGAAGACCCTTCCTCTGTGCAGCTGTACAGAGCCATGCTGGAAGCCATATTCAACTCCTAGGAAGCTGAGACCACTGGACAACCTGACGGACCCTCCACAGATTCTGGTGCTGGAGGAAGAAGAGGATGTTGATGATGATGATGGTGCTGGTGCTGGAGGAAGTTGTACTGAAGTCCCAATGTCCCACTGCAAGAGGAAGGAAAGATTTAACAAAGCTCTGTCAAGTTGTAAATATCGGGACCACTATATACAGACCACTATATAGGGACCACTATATAGGAAACACTATATAGGGACCACTATATAGGAACCACTATATAGGGACCACTATATAGGAACCACTATATAGGGACCACTATATAGGAACCACTATATAGGAACCACTATATAGGGACCACTATATAGGGACCACTAGGGACCCAGCTTTCTGTGACATTTTAGTGACAGAAGGCCTGGGTAGGAAGGCCCCACTTGCATACACACACACACACACACACACACACACACACACACACACACACACACACACACACACACACACACACACACACACACACACACACACACACACACACACACACACACACACACTCATGAAGTAGTTTCACTTTCATTCACACACAGAGAATAAAGAAGAATGAACATCGATAAGAGAATTCACATTTATTTAAATAAAATAAGAAAAAAAGAGAAGAAATGAATTGGGACTGAAGTTTATTGAAATGATCATTCAAGGTTAAATAGGTTACATGTTGAAAGTTGAAAACATTGTGAAATATGAACGGAGGATTAAAGTAGTGCAGTAATGGAGGTTTCTAGCTTGAATTGTAAATCCAGAGGACAGAACAGCCAGGCAGGAGGTGGGGGGTTAGTTGGTGCTGAAAATGCACCTTATGAGCAAATGCCGCATTAGGTGTTAATGCATCATTGGAGCAGGAGTTAGCCACAATGAGTTAGCAGACAGGAAGACTGTTAGCCACAATGAGTTAGCAGACAGGAAGACTGTTAGCCACAATGAGTTAGCAGGCTGGAAGACTGTTAGCCACAATGAGTTAGCAGACAGGACGACTGTTAGCCACAATGAGTTAGCAGGCAGGAAGACTGTTAGCCACAATGAGTTAGCAGACAGGAAGACTGTTAGCCACAATGAGTTAGCAGACAGGAAGACTGTTAGCCACAATGAGTTAGCAGACAGGAAGATTGTTAGCCACAATGAGTTAGCAGACAGGAAGACTTTTAGCCACAATGAGTTAGCAGACAGGAAGACTGTTAGCCACAATGAGTTAGCAGACAGGAAGACTGTTAGCCACAATGAGTTAGCAGACAGGAAGATTGTTAGCCACAATGAGTTAGCAGACAGGAAGACTGTTAGCCACAATGAGTTAGCAGACAGGAAGACTGTTAGCCACAATGAGTTAGCAGACAGGAAGACTGTTAGCCACAATGAGTTAGCAGACAGGAAGGCTGATGGTAGAAAGGACTCTCTTTGAGAAGAACCTGTCGACTGCTTGGAACAAGATTTTTGCTTTCGCTTTTTAGCTTGAGATATTTTTTGGTTTTTATTCTACTTGGTTAAAGTAATATTCTAGGAGGAATCGTTAAGGTGACCTCATTGACAGAAGTGTGTTAATGTAGCTGTTAGAGTATTTTTAAACACCAACTGAGGGACTGATCATCTTGAGGGGGAGACAAAGAGCCGTTTATAAATTGTTTCTATTGTTTTTAAATATTGTGCTTCTGATAAAATTGTGATCGACAAATAACATTTTATTGGCACATCCCACTAATGGTTTAGTTAAAGGGCGCTGGAGGCATCTATCAAGTTAATTAATGGTTGATTTGATCTTATCATTGATTTGTGATATTGATTTGTGATTGGTGATTGGTTGATTTGTGATATTGATTTGTGATTGGTTGATTTGTGATTGGTTGATTTGTGATATTGATTTGTG
The DNA here is from genome assembly GCF_002021735.2 of Oncorhynchus kisutch. Classification (NCBI taxonomy): domain Eukaryota; kingdom Metazoa; phylum Chordata; class Actinopteri; order Salmoniformes; family Salmonidae; genus Oncorhynchus; species Oncorhynchus kisutch. The sequence goes on along the minus strand of NW_022261979.1, from coordinate 8,588,371 downwards.
ATTGGTTGATTTGTGATTGGTTGATTTGTGATTGGTTGATTTGTGATATTGATTTGTGATTGGTTGATTTGTGATATTGATTTGTGTTTGGTTGATTGATCTGTGATTTTTTTATGGCTGTTTCTGGAACTTTGAATAAACTTGCTTTATTGTTCTGAAACCCCGTGTCATCAATGAGTTATACCAGTGCTTTTCTCTAGGTTTCAGAAATAGACTTGATCAAATCAAATCAAATGTATTTATATAGCCCTTCGTACATCAGCTGATATCTCAAAGTGCTGTACAGAAACCCAGCCTAAAACCCCAAACAGCAAACAATGCAGGTGTAGAAGCACGGTGGCTAGGAAAAACTCCCTAGAAAGGCCAAAACCTGGGAAGAAACCTAGAGAGGAACCAGGCTATGTGGGGTGGCCAGTCCTCTTCTGGCTGTGCCGGGTGGAGATTATAACAGAACATGGCCAAGATGTTCAAATGTTCATAAATGACAAGCATGGTCGTATAATAATAAGGCAGAACAGTTGAAACTGGAGCAGCAGCACGACCAGGTGGACTGGGGACAGCAAGGAGTCATCATGCCCGGTAGTCCTGAGGCATGGTCCTAGAGCTCAGGTCCTCCGAGAGAGAGAAAGAAAGAGAGAAAGAGAGAATTAGAGAGAGCATACTTAAATTCACACAGGACACCGGATAGGACAGGAGAAGTACACCAGATATAACAAACTGACCCCAGCCCCCCGACACATAAACTACTGCAGCATAAATACTGGAGGCTGAGACAGGAGGGGTCAGGAGACACTGTGGCCCCATCCGATGACACCCCCGGACAGGGCCAAACAGGAAGGATATAACCCCACCCACTTTGCCAGAGCACAGCCCCCACACCACTAGAGGGATATCTTCAACCACCAACTTACCATCCTGAGACAAGGCCGAGTATAGCCCACAAAGATCTCCGCCACGGCACAACCCAAGGGGGGTGGGGAGTAATTTTAGCATCTGGTTAGTTAGTCTATCGGGAACCTGAGTTACTGGTATAAAGGAGCCTGAGACCCAACTATAGGTACTGAGTGCATTGGTAGGAGTTATAAGAGGGGCGTGTCTGGACTAAGCCAACCCAGGGGCGGGCAGCCCATTCAGTGTGCTGAGATTGAAACTCTGGCCCGGACGATCCTGAAAAGCCACCAGGTTTATTGGTTCAGGGTGAGGGAGGCACTCGACTTTGGGGATATCCCACTTTACTGCAAGGCCCTTACCGTTGAGTTTGAGGAACAGTCCCTTGCTGTGTACTAGGTCAGTAGAATATTGACCTGCCATTGGGTAGACAGGGGTGAGTTCAATTGTTAAATCCTGCATAGGTGGTATTTTAGTTTTCACAGTCCCTTAAATAAGGATCTGCCTCTTTTTTCAATTTTCTCCTAAAATTACATACCCACATCTAACTGCCTGTAGCTCAGGCCCTGAAGCAAGGATATAGATATTATTGGTACCATTTGAAAGGAAACACTTTGATGTTTGTGGAAATATGAACTGAATGTAGGAGAATATAACACAATAGATGTGGTAAAAGATATTACAAAGAAAAAAACTAAAGTTATTTTTATATTTCTTTTGTACCATCACCTTTGAAATGCAAGAGAAAGGCCATAGGGTATTATTCCATCCCAGCTGCAATTTAGATTTTGGCCAGTAGATGGCAGCAGTGTATGTGCAAAGTTTTAGACTGATCCAATGAACCATTGCATTTCTGTTCAAAATGTTGTCTCAAGACTGCCCCCATGTGCCCAATTTGTTTATTAATAACTTTCATGTTCAAAACTGTGCACTCTCCTCAAACAATAGCATGGTATTATTTCACTGTAATAAGTACTGTTGTACATTGGACAGTGCAGTTAGATTAACAAGAATTTAAGCTTTCTGCCAATATCAGATATGTCTATGTCCTGTTCTTGTTACTTACAACCTCATGCTAATCGCATTAGCCTACGTTAGCTCAACTGTCCCGTGGAAGGGACACCGATCCTGAAGTAGTTTTACCAACTAATCGCATTAGCCTACATTAGCTCAACTGTCCCGTGGAAGGGACACCGATCCTGAAGTAGTTTTACCAACTAATCGCATTAGCCTACGTTAGCTCAACTGTCCCGTGGAAGGGACACCGATCCTGAAGTAGTTTTACCAACTAATCGCATTAGCCTACATTAGCTCAACTGTCCCGTGGAAGGGACACCGATCCTGAAGTAGTTTTACCAACTAATCGCATTAGCCTACATTAGCTCAACTGTCCCGTGGAAGGGACACCGATCCTGAAGTAGTTTTACCAACTAATCGCATTAGCCTACGTTAGCTCAACTGTCCCGTGGAAGGGACACCGATCCTGAAGTAGTTTTACCAACTAATCGCATTAGCCTACGTTAGCTCAACTGTCCCGTGGAAGGGACACCGATCCTGAAGTAGTTTTACCAACTAATCGCATTAGCCTACATTAGCTCAACTGTCCCATGGAAGGGACACCGATCCTGAAGTAGTTTTACCAACTAATCGCATTAGCCTACGTTAGCTCAACTGTCCCGTGGAAGGGGTACCGATCCTGAAGTAGTTTTAACAACTAATCGCATTAGCCTACATTAGCTCAACTGTCCCGTGGAAGGGGTACCGATCCTGAAGTAGTTTTACCAACTAATCGCATTAGCCTACATTAGCTCAACTGTCCCGTGGAAGGGGTACCGATCCTGAAGTAGTTTTAACAACTAATCGCATTAGCCTACGTTAGCTCAACTGCACCGATCCTGAAGTAGTTTTAACAACTGTCATAAACTTAGTTTTTTATCATTAACTATAAAATATGTTTATAAAATATACATTAAAAGATACATTTTATAAAAGGATAAAATCGAAAAATAAAAGTTTGACCAGGTTTTATTTGTTTCATATTTCATTGCTGTCAAAAAGCAGCTTTGAGTCTTTGAAAAAGTGCTACATGCTACATAATATTGTTAATATTTCGTTATTGCAGCAAATTGTTATGAAATATTTGATATACATGTTTTAATGAAAGACTAGAAAAATAAATGTCCTAAATGAAATGTGTGTGCTTGCTGGTCTTGAAGTAGGTATTATGGTGGAGTAGTAATAGTAGTAGTAGTGGTAGTCAATGATCCCTCTAATTATTTTCGGCAGTCAGCAATTTTCAGGTCTGCAGAGCACAAATTTGAACGTTGTGAAAATTCTGTGCAACTTCTGGTGCACGTTTACAGTGAACACTGAGGCTGCTTTAAATGCAAGTTAAAGTAGGCTACTGTGGCTCGTTGATCATAATGTAAAAATTGTAGGCTACTGTGGCTCGTTGATCATAATGTAAAAATTGTAGGCTACTGTGGCTCGTTGATCATAATGTAAAAATTGTAGGCTACTGTGGCTCGTTGATCATAATGTAAAAATTGTAGGCTACTGTGGCTCGTTGATCATAATGTAAAAATTGTAGGCTACTGTGGCTCGTTGATCATAATGTAAAAATTGTAGGCTACTGTGGCTCGTTGATCATAATGTAAAAATTGTAGGCTACTGTGGCTCGTTGATCATAATGTAAAAATTGTAGGCTACTGTGGCTCATTGATCATAATGTAAAAATTGTAGGCTACTGTGGCTCGTTGATCATAATGTAAAAATTGTAGGCTACTGTGGCTCGTTGATCATAATGTAAAAATTGTAGGCTACTGTGGCTCGTTGATCATAATGTAAAAATTGAGATTAACCTGTTTATCCACTTGTCCTTCAGACAAGGTGACTGAAAATGTTGTTGTTTGGATGCAAGAAATCAATTTATAAAATAAAATGTATTATTATTCCTTTTACATTTATTACAGAGAATCAGGCACATTATGCTACTCTCTGTCTATTGGTTACTTAGCTCCTTCAAGCCTGTCTTAATATACAACATGTTCCTTTTAAGACAGAAAAAAAGCGTCTTACGTATTAACTTGCACACGAAATGCACATGTTTTGTGTTCTTGTAGGAAGCAACCACTCCCCTATTGCTGACTAGAAATGAGCTATAACTGGGATAATAACTCATTTACTAGCAAAAAAAAACCTGCAAAATCGGCAGTGTATCAAATACTTGTTCTCCCCACTGTATGTGAGAATGCTGTTCATTGACCACAGCTCAGCGTTCAACACCATAGTGCCCACGAAGCTCATCACTAAGCTCAGGACCCTGAGACTAAACACCTCCAACGGCAATTGGATCCTGGACTTTTCTTTATCTTGTTTTTGTGTAACTAATTCTAACCTTAACCCCCTAGAAATAGCATTTGACCCCAGTTGGTCAAACACACACACACACACACACACACACACGGTGCAACAGAAGAGTCAGCAAGCCTCTGCTCTCATCGTTGCATGATAAAAGTGGCTCAAGCCTTGACGTCCAATTAAAAGAGAAGAAACACTCTGGGGGAGGAGTCAGCCACTTAGCCGCAATCCAATTTTAAACCAGACTATTTCTCTCTCTCTCTCGCTCTCTCTTTCTCTCTTTCTCCCTTTCTCTCTCTCTCCCTCTCTCCCCCTGTCTCTCTCTCTGTCCCCCCCCTCTCGATCCCTCTCCTTCTTTCGCTATCCCTCTCTCTCCCAGTCCCCTAGCTCAGGTATATCCCACCCCCCAGTCCCAGCTCAGGTATTTCCCAGCCCCCCCCCCAGTCCCCCAGCCCTAGCTCAGGTATATCCCAGCCCTCTAGGCTATCAGTCCCAGCTCAGGTATATCTCACCCCCCCAGCACCAGCTCAGGTATATTCCAGCCCCCCAGCTCATGTATTTCCCTGCCCCCCAGCCCTAGCTCAGGTATATCCCACCCCCCCCAGTCCCCCAGCCGTAGCTCATGTATATCCCACCCCCCAGTCCCCCAGCCCTAGCTCAGGTATATCCCAGTCCCACAGCCCCCCTGCCCCTCAGCCCTAGCTCAGGTATATCCCACCCCCCCAGTCCCCCAGCCCTAGCTCAGGTATATCCCACCCACCCCAGTCCCCCAGCCCTAGCTCAGGTATATCCCACCCCCCCCCAGTCCCCCAGCCCTAGCTCAGGTATTTCCCACCCCCCCCCAGTCCCCCAGCCCTAGCTCAGGTATATCCCACCCCCCCCCCCAGTCCCCCAGCCCTAGCTCAGGTATATCCCAGTCCCCCAGCCCTAGCTCAGGTATATCCCACCCCCCCAGTCCCAGCTCAGGTATATCCCACCCCCCCAGTCCCCCAGCCCTAGCTCAGGTATATCCCATCCCCCAATGTAAATGTCATATTTTATATATATACACACACATATATATACACATATATACAGTGCCTTGCGAAAGTATTCGGCCCCCTTGAACTTTGCGACCTTTTGCCACATTTCAGGCCTCAAACATAAAGATATAAAACTGTACTTTTTTGTGAAGAATCAACAACAAGTGGGACACAATCATGAAGCGGAACGACATTTATTGGATATTTCAAACTTTTTTAACAAATCAAAAACTGAAAAATTGGGCGTGCAAAATTATTCAGCCCCTTTACTTTCAGTGCAGCAAACTCTCTCCCGAAGTTCAGTGAGGATCTCTGAATGATCCAATGTTGACCTAAATGACTAATGATGATAAATACAATCCACCTGTGTGTAATCAAGTCTCTGTATAAATGCACCTGCACTGTGATAGTCTCAGAGGTCCGTTAAAAGCGCAGAGAGCATCATGAAGAACAAGGAACACACCAGGCAGGTCCGAGATACTGTTGTGAAGAAGTTTAAAGCCGGATTTGGATACAAAAAGATTTCCCAATCTTTAAACATCCCAAGGAGCACTGTGCAAGCGATAATATTGAAATGGAAGGAGTATCAGACCACAAGCCACCTGGGAGACACACCAAACATGTGGAAGAAGGTGCTCTGGTCAGATGAAACCAAAATTGAACTTTTTGGCAACAATGCAAAACGTTATGTTTGGTGTAAAAGCAACACAGCGCATCACCCTGAACACACCATCCCCACTGTCAAACATGGTGGTGGCAGCATCATGGTTTGGGCCTGCTTTTCTTCAGCAGGGACAGGGAAGATGGTTAAAATTGATGGGAAGATGGATGGAGCCAAATACAGGACCATTCTGGAAGAAAACCTGATGGAGTCTGCAAAAGACCTGCGACTGGGACGGAGATTTGTCTTCCAACAAGACAATAATCCAAAACATAAAGCAAAATCTACAATGGAATGGTTCAAAAATAAACATATCCAGGTGTTAGAATGGCCAAGTCAAAGTCCAGACCTGAATCCAATCGAGAATCTGTGGAAAGAACTGAAAACTGCTGTTCACAAATGCTCTCCATCCAACCTCACTGAGCTCGAGCTGTTTTGCAAGGAGGAATGGGAAAATAATTCAGTCTCTCGATGTGCAAAACTGATAGAGACATACCCCAAGCGACTTACAGCTGTAATCGCAGCAAAAGGTGGCGCTACAAAGTATTAACTTAAGGGGGCTGAATAATTTTGCACGCCCAATAAATGTCGTTCCACTTCATGATTGTGTCCCACTTGTTGTTGATTCTTCACAAAAAAATACAGTTTTATATCTTTATGTTTGAAGCCTGAAATGTGGCAAAAGGTCGCAAAGTTCAAGGGGGCCGAATACTTTCGCAAGGCACTGTGTGTGTATATATATATATATATATATATATATATATATATATATAGTTTCTGTCGCTTTGGTGCATTTTTCACATCCTCCCTAACATGTGCAAAATAATAAGTGCATTTCTCAGAACAATTTGTACAAACTGCAATATACAATAGATATGTTTCTAAAGCTAGTCAGTCACTAAAAATCCTTAGTACATCTCTCACAAGTAAATATTCATGCCAATGATCATGTCAGTGTCATCAGAATGATACGTCATTTAGTCATTGTTCACGAACAACGTCGTCAAAATGTTTAGGCATGTTGTCAATGTAACTATGTACTTTGACAGTATTACCTGATGTAAACTTAGGCTACAGTTTGGATGACAGTTACTGTATTGAAAATGCACAAGGCTGCACTTCTATGGCATATATCAATTTCAACAGTACTATTTACATATTACTGTATGTGGGTTATTGATTGAAAGAGACTGGACAACCCAAGTGGCACAAAGGGAAAAAAACTAAATTAGAAAGAAACACAGGAAACCACTCCTAAGGCACAACTTTGCCCGCAGCACTGTTGTGCTGTCTCTACACATCCAGACGTTCCTGTCTGTCGGCCCACATATTCTCAACCACATCACACCGGATATTTTCCCTTCCAATGCAACGTGGAAAGAATCTTTTGGAATGCCTTATCCATCCTCTGCAGGTGTCTACTGTGATGTCCTCTCATGCTGCATCCATTGCAGCCAGCAGGGTCATCTGTGTGTGTGGCTGACAATCGCACACCTTCCACCTCCATGCTGAAAAGAACTCCTCAATTGGGTTAAGGAATGGTGAATAAGGTGGGAGGAATTCTAGGAGCATCCTCGGGTGGGTCAAATGACCACATACTTTGGCAAATCCTCTCTAAACAGACCCCTCTCATCATCAGGGATGAGAGCCCTGTAGAGAGTCTCTAAAAGGTTGAGTAGATGCTGGGTGTTGTATGGCCCTATAAGGGGGATATGGGTTAGGACACCATGCTCCGAAATAGCAGCACACATGGTGATATTTCCTCCCCGTTGGCCTGGCAAATCCACAGTAGCTCTGTGACCGATGATATTCCGACCTCGCCTTCTGCATTTGGTCAGGTTGAAGCCAGCCTCATCCACGTATACAAAGTTGTGAGATGGTTCACTTGATTCCAACTCCATTATACGCTATATCCCAGAACACACAGTTGAATTTGTTTTGGTAAGGAAGAGTGACATAAAATGTACCTATATTGCATGTTCCTTCCACAGCAATGGAAATGTGCAGTTTATGCTTACTGTACTATGTATCACTATAAAATGTTGCTGTAAAGTAGTTACATAGATATATGTTTTACCTGTACATACTGGTGCCGTAGCTCCTTAACTCTGTCCTCATTCCTTTGGAATGGTACACGGTACAGCAGTTTCATACTCATCTGGTTTCTATACAGCACCCTGTCGATGGTTGAGATGCGAACCGTATGGATGTTTTCAAAGACATCGTTGTCTTCTATAATGGTCCTTTGTATCTCCCTGAGTCTCATGGCATTTGTTTGCTCGGACCATGGTGCAAATAGCCTCCTCCTGTTGAGGTGTGAAAAGGCGTCCTCTGCCACCGGTTTGAGGTAATCTTGCAGTCCTATGTGGGGAAAAATGCAGTGATGCATCACACACTTTCACATAGACAAAAACTATGCGAACACACATTTTACTGTAAAACATACAGGTGGGTGCATGTAAGGTGCAGTATGTATCTGTATAGAGAATATTTCTGTATGCTGTGAAATACAAGTGGACTACTGTAATATGAAGCATTGTAGGAAGTATACAGTATACTGCTTATATACAGTAACAGTGCACTGTACATTGGTGGACATACCTGTTCTCTCTTCGAAACATTTGAACTATTGAGGACACGGTTGATCTCCCAATATTCGGTTGCACCCTTCGACCCGCCTCAGCCATTGTAAGGCCATGATTGACAACATGGTCTACAATAGTGGCCCTTATGTCATCAGATATGCGCCTATGTCCTCTTCTTCCTCTGTTTTGCCTTCCACCACACATCCTTGCTCCTCTTCTTCCTCCTCTTGGCTGTTGACCCTGTTCATTTCCTGGTCCATCCATTATTGGAAAATTGCAACTCTGTGTTGTGGTCTGTCTATATATGCTTGCCAATTGATTCTTCATGAGATGCACCTTTGAGCAATTTAGACAACTGGTTGATTGTTGGAAGTGCAGCTCAGTTTCCACCTCATTTTGTGGGCAGTGAGCACATAGCCTGTCTTCTCTTGAGAGCCATGTCTGCCTACGGCGGCCTTTCTCAATAGCAAGGCTATAATCACTGAGTCTGTACATAGTCAAAGCTTTCCTTAATTTATGGTCAGTCACAGTGGTAAAATATTCTGCCACTATGTTCTCTCTGTTTATCTCTAGTTGATTCTTTCCAGTGTGTCAAATACAAAAATATAAACGCAACAATTTTAAAGATTTTTACTGAGTTACAGTTCATAATAGGAAATAAGTCAATTGAAATAAATTAGTTTAATTTAAATTAGTCTAATCTATGGATTTCACATGACTGGGCAGGGGTGCAGCCATGGGTGGGCCTGGGCCACCCACTTGGAAACGTCTAGGAGCAACAACGGCTCAGACGTGAAGTGGTAGGCCACACAAGCTCACAGAATGGGACCGCCGAGTGCTGATGCATGTAGTGTGTAAAAATCGTCTGTCTTCTTTGCAACACTCACTACCGAGTTCCAAACTGCCTCTGGAAGCCACGTCAGCTCAAGAACTGTTCGTTGGGAGCTTCATGAAATGGGTTTCCATGGCCGAGCAGCTGCACACAAGCCTAACATCACCATCCGCAATGCCAAGCGTCGGCTGGAGTGGTGTAAAGCTCGCCGCCATTGGACTCTGGAGTAGTGGAAACGCGTTCTCTGGAGTGATGAATCACACTTCACCATCTGGCAGTCAGATGGACAAATCTGGGTTTGACGGACGCCAGGAGAACGTAATTTGGGGAAGGACCTTTTCTGTTTCATCCTGACAACGCCCCGTGCACAAATCGAGGTCCATACAGAAATGGTTTGTCGAGATGCATGTGGAAGAACTTGACTGGCCTGTACAGAGCTCTGACCTCAACCCCATCAAACACCTTTGGGATGAATTGGAACGCCGACTGCGAGCCAGGCCTAATCGCCCAACATCAGTGCCCGACCTCACTAATGCTCTTGTGGCTAAATGGAAGCAAGTCCTCACAGCAATGTTCCAACATCTAGTGGAAAGCCTTCCTAGAAGAGTGGAGGCTGTTATAGCATAAAAGGGGGACCAATATTAATGCCCATGATTTTGTATTGAGATGTTTGAAGAGCATACTTTTGATCATGTAGTGTATATGTTGAAGAGGGTGGGCCTCAAGCTTCATCCCTGTTTCATCCCACGGCCCCGAAGAAATGCATCTGTCTGTTTTTAAAGCAAATTTAACTGCACACTTGTTGTTAGTGTACATTGATTTTATAAAATCATATGCTCCCCCCCCTCCCCCCACACTGCTTTCCATCAATTTGCATAGCAGACCCTCAAATGTTTAAATCAACAAAGCATAACAAGACATTGCTTTTGTTTTTTTTGTTTTGTGTTTGTTTGTCAATAAGGGTGCGCAGGGTGAATATGTGGTCTGTCGTACGATATTTTGATAAGAAGGCAATTTGACATTTGCTCAGGACATTGTTTTCACTGAGGAAGCTGTTGATGACAGAGGACCTTTCAGAGATGGCTGCTGACGCATATTTTTTGGGGTCAAATTTGTCTCCATTTTTGTGGATTGGGATGATCAGGCCTTTGATTCCAAAATATTAGGGAAGATGCCAGAGCTGAGAATAATGTTGAAGAGTTTAAGAATAACCCATTTGAATTTGTTTGTTATATTTGATCATTTTGTTCAGTATATCATCTGGGGTTGGGGGGGGGGGGATGCTGTCACCTCCAGGTAGGTGTTTGTCCCCCTGTGTGCTGAGGGTGTCAGGTTCTTGTCCAGCATTTAAGTCACCACAGGCTAGTACATTTCCCTGGACCTGGAAATGATAGATTTCCCTCTCCAAGATGGAAAAGCTGTCATCGTTATAGTATGGGGGATCTACTGCGGGGGGATCTAGGTAGCAATATTTTTTATTTTGAATTTCTATCCAGGTGTAAAATGTTCCGGTTTTTAATAATTTCATAGAGTGAGTTAGGTCTGCTCTACACCAAATTAGCATACCCCCTGAGTCCATTCCCTGTTTCACACCTGGTAGTTTGGTGGATGGGACTACCAGCTCTCTGTAACCTAGAGGGCAACCAGTGGGTCCATCTCCTCTATACCCTGTTTCACACCTGGTAGTTTGGTGGATGGGACGACCAGCTCTCTGTAACCTAGAGGGCAACCAGTGTGTCTGTCTCCTCCATCTCCTTTATACCATAAATACTATGTTTCAATCTCTCTTTCTCTCGCAATTTCTTTGACTGTCTCTCTCCCTCTCTCTCTCTAACTCTTCTCTCTCTGGCTCCGATGGAGAAGACTCATCATCTTGATATACAGTATCAAACAAGTGTACAGTATCATCCCCCAGCAGCAGCTACACTTCCTGGAGTTTATTATGGATTTCCATTAGGTCCTTCCAAGGTAGCAGCTACTCTTCTGGGGTTTATTATGGATCCCCATTAGTTCCTGCCAAGGCAGCAGCTATTCTTCCTGGGGTTTATTATGGATCCCCATTAGTTCCTGCCAAGGCAGCAGCTACACTTCCTGGGGTTTATTATGGATCCCCATTAGTTCCTGCCAAGGCAGCAGCTACTCTTCCTGGGGTTTATTATGGATCCTCATTAGTTCCTGCCAAGACAGTGACTACTCTTCCTGGGGTTTATTATGGATCCCCATTAGTTCCTGCCAAGACAGTGACTACTCTTCCTGGGGTTTATTATGGATCCCCATTAGTTCCTGCCAAGGCAGCAGCTACACTTCCTGGGGTTTATTATGGATCCCCATTAGTTCCTGCCAAGGCAGCAGCTACTCTTCCTGGGGTTTATTATGGATCCTCATTAGTTCCTGCCAAGACAGTGACTACTCTTCCTGGGGTTTATTATGGATCCCCATTAGTTCCTGCCAAGACAGTGACTACTCTTCCTGGGGTTTATTATGGATCCCAATTAGTTCCTGCCAAGACAGCAGCTACTCTTCCTGGGGTCCAGCAAAATTAAGGCAGTTATACTGTGTGTGTGTGTGTGTGTGTGTGTGTCCATATCTGCGTCAGCATGTCCATGTTGATGTTCACATTGTTTGCAGCCCCAGGGCAGTTGTGTCTACCTGTTATTGTTGTCTCTGAGCTAATAAGGCCCTGTCACATAACAGGATAGGACAGGAGACCTGTTGTCTGTGTCTGTGTTTTACCGAGAAGCAAATGCCATTAAGAAGGCAAGGAAAACGGTGATTCACACACACACACACACACACACACACACACACACACACACACACACACACACACACACACACACACACACACACACACACACACACACACACACACACACACACACACACACACACTGAGATGGTGATGATTGCTCAACTTACCACATTGTGTAACTTGAGTCATATAAGATACTCAAGACGTTTCACTTTACATGTCCTTATAGGCAGAGTTGTGGCTGTGTTCCTAGTTGTACTCTACTGTTGTGGCTGTGTTCCTTGTTGTACTCTACTCTACTGTTGTGGCTGTGTTCCTTGTTGTACTCTACTGTTGTGGCTGTGTTCCTTGTTGTACTCTACTCTACTGTTGTGGCTGTGTTCCTTGTTGTACTCTACTCTACTGTTGTGGCTGTGTTCCTTGTTGTACTCTACTGTTGTGGCTGTGTTCCTTGTTGTACTGTACTCTACTGTTGTGGCTGTATTCCTTGTTGTACTGTACTCTACTGTTGTGGCTGTGTTCCTTGTTGTACTATACTCTACTGTTGTGGCTGTGTTCCTTGTTGTACTCTACTTTTGTGGCTGTATTCCTTGTTGTACTCTACTGTTGTGGCTGTGTTCCTTGTTGTCGAACACAGCCACGACATTAGAGTACAACAAGGAACACAGCCACAACAGTAGAGTACAGTACAACAAGGAACACAGCCACAACAGTAGAGTACAACAAGGAACACAGCCACAACAGTAGAGTACAACAAGGAATACAACCACAACAGTAGAGTACAGTACAACAAGGAACACAGCCACAACAGTAGAGTAGAGTACAACAAGGAACACAGCCACAACAGTAGAGTACAGTACAACAAGGAATACAGCCACAACAGTAGAGTACAACTAGGAACACAGCCACAACAGTAGAGTACAACAAGGAACACAGCCACAACAGTATAGTACAACAAGGAACACAGCCACAACAGTAGAGTACAACAAGTACAACTCTGCCTATAAGGACATATAAAGTGAAATGTCTTGAGTATCTTATATGACTCAAGTTACACAATGTGGTAAATTGAGCAATCATCTGTGTGTGTGTGTGTGTGTGTGTGTGTGTGTGTGTGGTGTGTGTGTGTGTGTGTGTGTGTGTGTGTGTGTGTGTGTGTGTGTGTGTGTGTGTGTGTGTGTGTGTGTGTGTGTGTGTGTGTGTGTGTGTGTGTGTGTGTGTGTGTGTGTGAAATCAGTGGTCCTGGTTTTTCCTGTGAGTCTGGTCAGAATGACCCAGTTTTTGAGTTCAGCAACATTAGAAGAAAGACTGACGCATAAGGTCTGTTTTGCTTCTGAGCCACGCGCAAACACACACGCCTGCACGTGTGAACACACACGCAGCGCAGAATAGACTAGGGTGTGTTTCCCTTCTGAAACGCAGTCAGGCTCAATAACAACAAACACAGGATGTAAGGACTGTGGTCTAGAATATTATAATGATCACAACCCAGATGAACAACACACAGCTAGGTGGGTCTAGTATATTATACTGATCACAACCCAGATTAACAACACACAGCTAGGTGGGTCTAGTGAATTACAATGATCACAACCCAGATTAACAACACACAGCTAGCTGGGTCTAGAATATTATACTGATCACAACCCAGATTAACAACACACAGCTAGGTGGGTCTAGTATATTATAATGATCACAACCCAGATGAACAACACACAGCTAGGTGGGTCTAGTATATTATACTGATCACAACCCAGATGAACAACACACAGCTAGGTGGGTCTAGTATATTATACTGATCACAACCCAGATGAACAACACACAGCTAGGTGGGTCTAGTATATTATACTGATCACAACCCAGATGAACAACACACAGCTAGCTGGGTCTAGTATATTATACTGATCACAACCCAGATGAACAACACACAGCTAGCTGGGTCTAGTATATTATACTGATCACAACCCAGATGAACAACACACAGCTAGGTGGGTCTAGTATATTATACTGATCACAACCCAGATGAACAACACACAGCTAGGTGGGTCTAGTATATTATACTGATCACAACCCAGATGAACAACACACAGCTAGCTGAGTCTAGTATATTATACTGATCACAACCCAAATGAACAACACACAGCTAGGTGGGTCTAGTATATTATAATGATCACAACCCAGATGAACAACACACAGCTAGCTGGGTCTAGTATATTATAATGATCACAACCCAGATGAACAACACACAGCTAGGTGGGTCTAGTATATTATAATGATCACAACCCAGATGAACAACACACAGCTAGGTGGGTCTAGTATATTATACTGATCACAACCCAGATGAACAACACACAGCTAGGTGGGTCTAGTGTATTATAATGATCACAACCCAGATGAACAACACACAGCTAGGTGGGTCTAGTATATTATACTGATCACAACCCAGATGAACAACACACAGCTAGGTGGGTCTAGTATATTATAATGATCACAACCCAGATGAACAACACACAGCTAGGTGGGTCTAGTATATTATAATGATCACAACCCAGATGAACAACACACAGCTAGGTGGGTCTAGTATATTATACTGATCACAACCCAGATGAACAACACACAGCTAGGTGGGTCTAGTATATTATACTGATCACAACCCAGATGAACAACACACAGCTAGGTGGGTCTAGTATATTATACTGATCACAACCCAGATGAACAACACACAGCTAGGTGGGTCTAGTATATTATACTGATCACAACCCAGATGAACAACACACAGCTAGGTGGGTCTAGTATATTATACTGATCACAACCCAGATGAACAACACACAGCTAGCTGGGTCTAGTATATTATACTGATCACAACCCAGATGAACAACACACAGCTAGGTGGGTCTAGTATATTATACTGATCACAACCCAGATGAACAACACACAGCTAGGTGGGTCTAGTATATTATACTGATCACAACCCAGATGAACAACACACAGCTAGGTGGGTCTAGTATATTATACTGATCACAACCCAGATGAACAACACACAGCTAGGTGGGTCTAGTATATTATACTGATCACAACCCAGATGAACAACACACAGCTAGGTGGGTCTAGAATATTATACTGATCACAACCCAGATGAACAACACACAGCTAGGTGGGTCTAGTATATTATAATGATCACAACCCAGATGAACAACACACAGCTAGGTGGGTCTAGTATATTATAATGATCACAACCCAGATGAACAACACACAGCTAGGTGGGTCTAGTATATTATAATGATCACAACCCAGATGAACAACACACAGCTAGGTGGGTCTAGTATATTATACTGATCACAACCCAGATGAACAACACACAGCTAGCTGGTTCTAGTATATTATACTGATCACAACCCAGATGAACAACACACAGCTAGGTGGGTCTAGAATATTATAATGATCACAACCCAGATGAACAACACACAGCTAGGTGGGTCTAGTATATTATAATGATCACAACCCAGATGAACAACACACAGCTAGGTGGGTCTAGTATATTATAATGATCACAACCCAGATGAACAACACACAGCTAGCTGGTTCTAGTATATTATAATGATCACAACCCAGATGAACAACACACAGCTAGGTGGGTCTAGTATATTATACTGATCACAACCCAGATGAACAACACACAGCTAGGTGGGTCTAGTATATTATACTGATCACAACCTAGATGAACAACACACAGCTAGGTGGGTCTAGTATATTATAATGATCACAACCCAGATTAACAACACACAGCTAGGTGGGTCTAGTATATTATAATGATCACAACCCAGATGAACAACACACAGCTAGGTGGGTCTAGTATATTATAATGATCACAACCCAGATTAACAACACACAGCTAGGTGGGTCTAGTATATTATAATGATCACAACCCAGATGAACAACACACAGCTAGGTGGGTCTAGTATATTATACTGATCACAACCCAGATTAACAACACACAGCTAGGTGGGTCTAGTATATTATAATGATCACAACCCAGATTAACAACACACAGCTAGGTGGGTCTAGTATATTATAATGATCACAACCCAGATGAACAACACACAGCTAGGTGGGTCTAGTATATTATAATGATCACAACCCAGATGAACAACACACAGCTAGGTGGGTCTAGTATATTATACTGATCACAACCCAGATGAACAACACACAGCTAGGTGGGTCTAGTATATTATACTGATCACAACCCAGATGAACAACACACAGCTAGGTGGGTCTAGTATATTATACTGATCACAACCCAGATGAACAACACACAGCTAGGTGGGTCTAGTATATTATACTGATCACAACCCAGATGAACAACACACAGCTAGGTGGGTCTAGTATATTATACTGATCACAACCCAGATGAACAACACACAGCTAGTGGGTCTAGTATATTATACTGATCACAACCCAGATGAACAACACACAGCTAGGTGGGTCTAGTATATTATACTGATCACAACCCAGATGAACAACACACAGCTAGGTGGGTCTAGTATATTATACTGATCACAACCCAGATGAACAACACACAGCTAGGTGGGTCTAGTATATTATAATGATCACAACCCAGATGAACAACACACAGCTAGGTGGGTCTAGTATATTATAATGATCACAACCCAGATGAACAACACACAGCTAGCTGGTTCTAGTATATTATAATGATCACAACCCAGATGAACAACACACAGCTAGGTGGGTCTAGTATATTATACTGATCACAACCCAGATGAACAACACACAGCTAGGTGGGTCTAGTATATTATACTGATCACAACCTAGATGAACAACACACAGCTAGGTGGGTCTAGTATATTATAATGATCACAACCCAGATTAACAACACACAGCTAGGTGGGTCTAGTATATTATAATGATCACAACCCAGATGAACAACACACAGCTAGGTGGGTCTAGTATATTATAATGATCACAACCCAGATTAACAACACACAGCTAGGTGGGTCTAGTATATTATACTGATCACAACCCAGATTAACAACACACAGCTAGGTGGGTCTAGTATATTATACTGATCACAACCCAGATGAACAACACACAGCTAGGTGGGTCTAGTATATTATAATGATCACAACCCAGATTAACAACACACAGCTAGGTGGGTCTAGTATATTATACTGATCACAACCCAGATGAACAACACACAGCTAGGTGGGTCTAGTATATTATACTGATCACAACCCAGATGAACAACACACAGCTAGGTGGGTCTAGTATATTATACTGATCACAACCCAGATGAACAACACACAGCTAGGTGGGTCTAGTATATTATACTGATCACAACCCAGATGAACAACACACAGCTAGGTGGGTCTAGTATATTATACTGATCACAACCCAGATGAACAACACACAGCTAGGTGGGTCTAGTATATTATACTGATCACAACCCAGATGAACAACACACAGCTAGGTGGGTCTAGTATATTATACTGATCACAACCCAGATGAACAACACACAGCTAGGTGGGTCTAGTATATTATACTGATCACAACCCAGATGAACAACACACAGCTAGCTGGGTCTAGTATATTATAATGATCACAACCCAGATGAACAACACACAGCTAGGTGGGTCTAGTATATTATACTGATCACAACCCAGATGAACAACACACAGCTAGGTGGGTCTAGTATATTATAATGATCACAACCCAGATGAGCAACACACAGCTAGGTGGGTCTAGTATATTATACTGATCACAACCCAGATGAACAACACACAGCTAGGCTGGGTCTAGTATATTATAATGATCACAACCCAGATGAACAACACACAGCTAGGTGGGTCTAGTATATTATACTGATCACAACCCAGATGAACAACACACAGCTAGGTGGGTCTAGTATATTATAATGATCACAACCCAGATGAGCAACACACAGCTAGGTGGGTCTAGTATATTATACTGATCACAACCCAGATGAACAACACACAGCTAGCTGGGTCTAGTATATTATACTGATCACAACCCAGATGAACAACACACAGCTAGGTGGGTCTAGTATATTATACTGATCACAACCCAGATGAACAACACACAGCTAGGTGGGTCTAGTATATTATACTGATCACAACCCAGATGAACAACACACAGCTAGGTGGGTCTAGTATATTATACTGATCACAACCCAGATGAACAACACACAGCTAGGTGGGTCTAGTATATTATACTGATCACAACCCAGATGAACAACACACAGCTAGGTGGGTCTAGTATATTATACTGATCACAACCCAGATGAACAACACACAGCTAGGTGGGTCTAGTATATTATACTGATCACAACCCAGATGAACAACACACAGCTAGGTGGGTCTAGTATATTATACTGATCACAACCCAGATGAACAACACACAGCTAGGTGGGTCTAGTATATTATAATGATCACAACCCAGATGAACAACACACAGCTAGGTGGGTCTAGTATATTATACTGATCACAACCCAGATGAACAACACACAGCTAGGTGGGTCTAGTATATTATACTGATCACAACCCAGATGAACAACACACAGCTAGGTGGGTCTAGTATATTATACTGATCACAACCCAGATGAACAACACACAGCTAGGTGGGTCTAGTATATTATACTGATCACAACCCAGATGAACAACACACAGCTAGGTGGGTCTAGTATATTATAATGATCACAACCCAGATGAACAACACACAGCTAGGTGGGTCTAGTATATTATACTGATCACAACCCAGATGAACAACACACAGCTAGGTGGGTCTAGTATATTATACTGATCACAACCCAGATGAACAACACACAGCTAGGTGGGTCTAGTATATTATAATGATCACAACCCAGATGAACAACACACAGCTAGGTGGGTCTAGTATATTATACTGATCACAACCCAGATGAACAACACACAGCTAGGTGGGTCTAGTATATTATAATGATCACAACCCAGATGAACAACACACAGCTAGGTGGGTCTAGTATATTATACTGATCACAACCCAGATGAACAACACACAGCTAGGTGGGTCTAGTATATTATACTGATCACAACCCAGATGAACAACACACAGCTAGGTGGGTCTAGTATATTATACTGATCACAACCCAGATGAACAACACACAGCTAGGTGGGTCTAGTATATTATACTGATCACAACCCAGATGAACAACACACAGCTAGGTGGGTCTAGTATATTATACTGATCACAACCCAGATGAACAACACACAGCTAGGTGGGTCTAGTATATTATACTGATCACAACCCAGATGAACAACACACAGCTAGGTGGGTCTAGTATATTATACTGATCACAACCCAGATGAACAACACACAGCTAGGTGGGTCTAGTATATTATACTGATCACAACCCAGATGAACAACACACAGCTAGGTGGGTCTAGTATATTATACTGATCACAACCCAGATGAACAACACACAGCTAGGTGGGTCTAGTATATTATAATGATCACAACCCAGATGAACAACACACAGCTAGGTGGGTCTAGTATATTATACTGATCACAACCCAGATGAACAACACACAGCTAGGTGGGTCTAGTATATTATACTGATCACAACCCAGATGAACAACACACAGCTAGGTGGGTCTAGTATATTATACTGATCACAACCCAGATGAACAACACACAGCTAGGTGGGTCTAGTATATTATACTGATCACAACCCAGATGAACAACACACAGCTAGGTGGGTCTAGTATATTATACTGATCACAACCCAGATGAACAACACACAGCTAGGTGGGTCTAGTATATTATACTGATCACAACCCAGATGAACAACACACAGCTAGGTGGGTCTAGTATATTATACTGATCACAACCCAGATGAACAACACACAGCTAGGTGGGTCTAGTATATTATACTGATCACAACCCAGATGAACAACACACAGCTAGGTGGGTCTAGTATATTATACTGATCACAACCCAGATGAACAACACACAGCTAGGTGGGTCTAGTATATTATACTGATCACAACCCAGATGAACAACACACAGCTAGGTGGGTCTAGTATATTATACTGATCACAACCCAGATGAACAACACACAGCTAGGTGGGTCTAGTATATTATACTGATCACAACCCAGATGAACAACACACAGCTAGGTGGGTCTAGTATATTATACTGATCACAACCCAGATGAACAACACACAGCTAGGTGGGTCTAGTATATTATACTGATCACAACCCAGATGAACAACACACAGCTAGGTGGGTCTAGTATATTATACTGATCACAACCCAGATGAACAACACACAGCTAGGTGGGTCTAGTATATTATACTGATCACAACCCAGATGAACAACACACAGCTAGGTGGGTCTAGTATATTATACTGATCACAACCCAGATGAACAACACACAGCTAGGTGGGTCTAGTATATTATACTGATCACAACCCAGATGAACAACACACAGCTAGGTGGGTCTAGTATATTATACTGATCACAACCCAGATGAACAACACACAGCTAGGTGGGTCTAGTATATTATACTGATCACAACCCAGATGAACAACACACAGCTAGGTGGGTCTAGTATATTATACTGATCACAACCCAGATGAACAACACACAGCTAGGTGGGTCTAGTATATTATACTGATCACAACCCAGATGAACAACACACAGCTAGGTGGGTCTAGTATATTATACTGATCACAACCCAGATGAACAACACACAGCTAGGTGGGTCTAGTATATTATACTGATCACAACCCAGATGAACAACACACAGCTAGGTGGGTCTAGTATATTATACTGATCACAACCCAGATGAACAACACACAGCTAGGTGGGTCTAGTATATTATACTGATCACAACCCAGATGAACAACACACAGCTAGGTGGGTCTAGTATATTATAACTGATCACAACCCAGATGAACAACACACAGCTAGGTGGGTCTAGTATATTATACTGATCACAACCCAGATGAACAACACACAGCTAGGTGGGTCTAGTATATTATACTGATCACAACCCAGATGAACAACACACAGCTAGGTGGGTCTAGTATATTATACTGATCACAACCCAGATGAACAACACACAGCTAGGTGGGTCTAGTATATTATACTGATCACAACCCAGATGAACAACACACAGCTAGGTGGGTCTAGTATATTATACTGATCACAACCCAGATGAACAACACACAGCTAGGTGGGTCTAGTATATTCAACCAATACTGAATCACAACCCAGATGAACAACACACAGCTAGGTGGGTCTAGTATATTATACTGATCACAACCCAGATGAACAACACACAGCTAGGTGGGTCTAGTATATTATACTGATCACAACCCAGATGAACAACACACAGCTAGGTGGGTCTAGTATATTATACTGATCACAACCCAGATGAACAACACACAGCTAGGTGGGTCTAGTATATTATACTGATCACAACCCAGATGAACAACACACAGCTAGGTGGGTCTAGTATATTATACTGATCACAACCCAGATGAACAACACACAGCTAGGTGGGTCTAGTATATTATACTGATCACAACCCAGATGAACAACACACAGCTAGGTGGGTCTAGTATATTATACTGATCACAACCCAGATGAACAACACACAGCTAGGTGGGTCTAGTATATTATACTGATCACAACCCAGATGAACAACACACAGCTAGGTGGGTCTAGTATATTATACTGATCACAACCCAGATGAACAACACACAGCTAGGTGGGTCTAGTATATTATACTGATCACAACCCAGATGAACAACACACAGCTAGGTGGGTCTAGTATATTATACTGATCACAACCCAGATGAACAACACACAGCTAGGTGGGTCTAGTATATTATACTGATCACAACCCAGATGAACAACACACAGCTAGGTGGGTCTAGTATATTATACTGATCACAACCCAGATGAACAACACACAGCTAGGTGGGTCTAGTATATTATACTGATCACAACCCAGATGAACAACACACAGCTAGGTGGGTCTAGTATATTATACTGATCACAACCCAGATGAACAACACACAGCTAGGTGGGTCTAGTATATTATACTGATCACAACCCAGATGAACAACACACAGCTAGGTGGGTCTAGTATATTATACTGATCACAACCCAGATGAACAACACACAGCTAGGTGGGTCTAGTATATTATACTGATCACAACCCAGATGAACAACACACAGCTAGGTGGGTCTAGTATATTATACTGATCACAACCCAGATGAACAACACACAGCTAGGTGGGTCTAGTATATTATACTGATCACAACCCAGATGAACAACACACAGCTAGGTGGGTCTAGTATATTATACTGATCACAACCCAGATGAACAACACACAGCTAGGTGGGTCTAGTATATTATACTGATCACAACCCAGATGAACAACACACAGCTAGGTGGGTCTAGTATATTATACTGATCACAACCCAGATGAACAACACACAGCTAGGTGGGTCTAGTATATTATACTGATCACAACCCAGATGAACAACACACAGCTAGGTGGGTCTAGTATATTATAATGATCACAACCCAGATGAACAACACACAGCTAGGTGGGTCTAGTATATTATACTGATCACAACCCAGATGAACAACACACAGCTAGGTGGGTCTAGTATATTATACTGATCACAACCCAGATGAACAACACACAGCTAGGTGGGTCTAGTATATTATACTGATCACAACCCAGATGAACAACACACAGCTAGGTGGGTCTAGTATATTATACTGATCACAACCCAGATGAACAACACACAGCTAGGTGGGTCTAGTATATTATACTGATCACAACCCAGATGAACAACACACAGCTAGGTGGGTCTAGTATATTATACTGATCACAACCCAGATGAACAACACACAGCTAGGTGGGTCTAGTATATTATACTGATCACAACCCAGATGAACAACACACAGCTAGGTGGGTCTAGTATATTATACTGATCACAACCCAGATGAACAACACACAGCTAGCTGAGTCTAGTATATTATACTGATCACAACCCAGATGAACAACACACAGCTAGGTGGGTCTAGTATATTATACTGATCACAACCCAGATGAACAACACACAGCTAGGTGGGTCTAGTATATTATAATGATCACAACCCAGATGAACAACACACAGCTAGGTGGGTCTAGTATATTATACTGATCACAACCCAGATGAACAACACACAGCTAGGTGGGTCTAGTATATTATAATGATCACAACCCAGATGAACAACACACAGCTAGGTGGGTCTAGAATATTATAATGATCACAACCCAGATGAACAACACACAGCTAGGTGGGTCTAGTATATTATACTGATCACAACCCAGATGAACAACACACAGCTAGGTGGGTCTAGTATATTATAATGATCACAACCCAGATGAACAACACACAGCTAGGTGGGTCTAGAATATTATACTGATCACAACCCAGATGAACAACACACAGCTAGGTGGGTCTAGTATATTATAATGATCACAACCCAGATGAACAACACACAGCTAGGTGGGTCTAGAATATTATACTGATCACAACCCAGATGAACAACACACAGCTAGGTGGGTCTAGTATATTATAATGATCACAACCCAGATGAACAACACACAGCTAGGTGGGTCTAGTATATTATAATGATCACAACCCAGATGAACAACACACAGCTAGGTGGGTCTAGTATATTATACTGATCACAACCCAGATGAACAACACACAGCTAGGTGGGTCTAGTATATTATACTGATCACAACCCAGATGAACAACACACAGCTAGGTGGGTCTAGTATATTATACTGATCACAACCCAGATGAACAACACACAGCTAGGTGGGTCTAGTATATTATACTGATCACAACCCAGATGAACAACACACAGCTAGGTGGGTCTAGTATATTATACTGATC
This sequence comes from Oncorhynchus kisutch, assembly GCF_002021735.2. NCBI lineage: Eukaryota > Metazoa > Chordata > Actinopteri > Salmoniformes > Salmonidae > Oncorhynchus > Oncorhynchus kisutch. The sequence continues at coordinate 8,564,286 of NW_022261979.1, read as the reverse complement.
ACAACCCAGATGAACAACACACAGCTAGGTGGGTCTAGTATATTATACTGATCACAACCCAGATGAACAACACACAGCTAGGTGGGTCTAGTATATTATAATGATCACAACCCAGATGAACAACACACAGCTAGGTGGGTCTAGTATATTATACTGATCACAACCCAGATGAACAACACACAGCTAGGTGGGTCTAGTATATTATACTGATCACAACCCAGATGAACAACACACAGCTAGGTGGGTCTAGTATATTATAATGATCACAACCCAGATGAACAACACACAGCTAGGTGGGTCTAGTATATTATACTGATCACAACCCAGATGAACAACACACAGCTAGGTGGGTCTAGTATATTATACTGATCACAACCCAGATGAACAACACACAGCTAGGTGGGTCTAGTATATTATACTGATCACAACCCAGATGAACAACACACAGCTAGGTGGGTCTAGTATATTATACTGATCACAACCCAGATGAACAACACACAGCTAGGTGGGTCTAGTATATTATACTGATCACAACCCAGATGAACAACACACAGCTAGGTGGGTCTAGTATATTATACTGATCACAACCCAGATGAACAACACACAGCTAGGTGGGTCTAGTATATTATACTGATCACAACCCAGATGAACAACACACAGCTAGGTGGGTCTAGTATATTATACTGATCACAACCCAGATGAACAACACACAGCTAGGTGGGTCTAGTATATTATACTGATCACAACCCAGATGAACAACACACAGCTAGGTGGGTCTAGTATATTATACTGATCACAACCCAGATGAACAACACACAGCTAGGTGGGTCTAGTATATTATACTGATCACAACCCAGATGAACAACACACAGCTAGGTGGGTCTAGTATATTATAATGATCACAACCCAGATGAACAACACACAGCTAGGTGGGTCTAGTATATTATAATGATCACAACCCAGATGAACAACACACAGCTAGGTGGGTCTAGTATATTATACTGATCACAACCCAGATGAACAACACACAGCTAGGTGGGTCTAGTATATTATAATGATCACAACCCAGATGAACAACACACAGCTAGGTGGGTCTAGTATATTATACTGATCACAACCCAGATGAACAACACACAGCTAGGTGGGTCTAGTATATTATAATGATCACAACCCAGATGAACAACACACAGCTAGGTGGGTCTAGAATATTATACTGATCACAACCCAGATGAACAACACACAGCTAGGTGGGTCTAGTATATTATAATGATCACAACCCAGATGAACAACACACAGCTAGGTGGGTCTAGTATATTATAATGATCACAACCCAGATGAACAACACACAGCTAGGTGGGTCTAGTATATTATACTGATCACAACCCAGATGAACAACACACAGCTAGGTGGGTCTAGTATATTATACTGATCACAACCCAGATGAACAACACACAGCTAGGTGGGTCTAGTATATTATACTGATCACAACCCAGATGAACAACACACAGCTAGGTGGGTCTAGTATATTATACTGATCACAACCCAGATGAACAACACACAGCTAGGTGGGTCTAGTATATTATACTGATCACAACCCAGATGAACAACACACAGCTAGGTGGGTCTAGTATATTATACTGATCACAACCCAGATGAACAACACACAGCTAGGTGGGTCTAGTATATTATAATGATCACAACCCAGATGAACAACACACAGCTAGGTGGGTCTAGTATATTATAATGATCACAACCCAGATGAACAACACACAGCTAGGTGGGTCTAGTATATTATACTGATCACAACCCAGATGAACAACACACAGCTAGGTGGGTCTAGAATATTATAATGATCACAACCCAGATGAACAACACACAGCTAGGTGGGTCTAGTATATTATACTGATCACAACCCAGATGAACAACACACAGCTAGGTGGGTCTAGTATATTATACTGATCACAACCCAGATGAACAACACACAGCTAGGTGGGTCTAGTATATTATACTGATCACAACCCAGATGAACAACACACAGCTAGGTGGGTCTAGTATATTATACTGATCACAACCCAGATGAACAACACACAGCTAGGTGGGTCTAGTATATTATACTGATCACAACCCAGATGAACAACACACAGCTAGGTGGGTCTAGTATATTATACTGATCACAACCCAGATGAACAACACACAGCTAGGTGGGTCTAGTATATTATACTGATCACAACCCAGATGAACAACACACAGCTAGGTGGGTCTAGTATATTATACTGATCACAACCCAGATGAACAACACACAGCTAGGTGGGTCTAGTATATTATACTGATCACAACCCAGATGAACAACACACAGCTAGGTGGGTCTAGTATATTATACTGATCACAACCCAGATGAACAACACACAGCTAGGTGGGTCTAGTATATTATACTGATCACAACCCAGATGAACAACACACAGCTAGGTGGGTCTAGTATATTATACTGATCACAACCCAGATGAACAACACACAGCTAGGTGGGTCTAGTATATTATACTGATCACAACCCAGATGAACAACACACAGCTAGGTGGGTCTAGTATATTATACTGATCACAACCCAGATGAACAACACACAGCTAGCTGGGTCTAGTATATTATAATGATCACAACCCAGATGAACAACACACAGCTAGGTGGGTCTAGTATATTATACTGATCACAACCCAGATGAACAACACACAGCTAGGTGGGTCTAGTATATTATACTGATCACAACCCAGATGAACAACACACAGCTAGGTGGGTCTAGTATATTATACTGATCACAACCCAGATGAACAACACACAGCTAGGTGGGTCTAGTATATTATAATGATCACAACCCAGATGAACAACACACAGCTAGGTGGGTCTAGAATATTATAATGATCACAACCCAGATGAACAACACACAGCTAGGTGGGTCTAGTATATTATACTGATCACAACCCAGATGAACAACACACAGCTAGGTGGGTCTAGTATATGATACTGATCACAACCCAGATGAACAACACACAGCTAGGTGGGTCTAGTATATTATACTGATCACAACCCAGATGAACAACACACAGCTAGGTGGGTCTAGTATATTATACTGATCACAACCCAGATGAACAACACACAGCTAGGTGGGTCTAGTATATTATACTGATCACAACCCAGATGAACAACACACAGCTAGGTGGGTCTAGTATATTATACTGATCACAACCCAGATGAACAACACACAGTTAGGTGGGTCTAGTATATTATAATGATCACAACCCAGATGAACAACACACAGCTAGGTGGGTCTAGTATATTATACTGATCACAACCCAGATGAACAACACACAGCTAGGTGGGTCTAGTATATTATACTGATCACAACCCAGATGAACAACACACAGCTAGGTGGGTCTAGTATATTATACTGATCACAACCCAGATGAACAACACACAGCTAGGTGGGTCTAGTATATTATACTGATCACAACCCAGATGAACAACACACAGCTAGGTGGGTCTAGTATATTATACTGATCACAACCCAGATGAACAACACACAGCTAGGTGGGTCTAGTATATTATACTGATCACAACCCAGATGAACAACACACAGCTAGGTGGGTCTAGTATATTATACTGATCACAACCCAGATGAACAACACACAGCTAGGTGGGTCTAGTATATTATACTGATCACAACCCAGATGAACAACACACAGCTAGGTGGGTCTAGTATATTATACTGATCACAACCCAGATGAACAACACACAGCTAGGTGGGTCTAGTATATTATACTGATCACAACCCAGATGAACAACACACAGCTAGGTGGGTCTAGTATATTATATTACTGCACTAACTAAATGTAACATGTCTTCTGAAATAGAAACCTATATAACCGTTTCAAATATGTTAAATCCCGTTTTTTTAAAATCTCACGTGATCTTTATTTAGATCCCAACACACTATAGATTGATTTGTATTAACAGAACATGTGCTGTTGTTAAATAGGGAGCATTTAAATTAGAAGTCTTGACATTAAAATTACACCTATTCTCTGTTTTCTGTAAAACTAAACAACTGAGAGATGGGTCTGGAGAAATTCAACCACTCTCAAATTCATAGACAGAGAGCGTTGGATGCCACTCTCAAATTCATAGACAGAGAGCGTTGGATGCCACTCTCAAATTCATAGACAGAGAGCGTTGGATGCCACTCTCAAATTCATAGACAGAGAGCGTTGGATGCCACTCTCAAATTCATAGACAGAGAGCGTTGGATGACCAGGACTGACCATCCATCATATCAACATGACGGTTTTAACCATGTTTTGACAATGTACCGTGTAAAAAGCAAAACAAACATTTACATTGTTTACAAACATTGGCGTAACAACAAGCTTGTATTTGTTTTGTTCTAATGGGAAACAACAGTTGAACTAAACTCATTTACAAGTTTATATTATTCAAGAGAGATATAAATACTGTATATCAGCAGTCCTACTACAGGCCCTGGAGAGTGAGAGGGGGATAAACTGATCCTAGATCAGCAGTCCTACTACAGGCCCTGGAGAGTGAGAGGGGGATAAACTGATCCTAGATCAGCAGTCCTACTACAGGCCCTGGAGAGTGAGAGGGGGATAAACTGATCCTAGATCAGCAGTCCTACTACAGGCCCTGGAGAGTGAGAGGGGGATAAACTGATCCTAGATCAGCAGTCCTACTACAGGCCCTGGAGAGTGAGAGGGGGATAAACTGATCCTAGATCAGCAGTCCTACTACAGGCCCTGGAGAGTGAGAGAGAGGGATAAACTGATCCTAGATCAGCAGTCCTACTACAGGCCCTGGAGAGTGAGAGGGGGATAAACTGATCCTAGATCAGCAGTCCTACTACAGGCCCTGGAGAGTGAGAGAGGGATAAACTGATCCTAGATCAGCACTCTTACTACAGAGTGAGATAGGGATAAACTGTTCCTAGACCAGCACTCCTACTACAGGCCCTGGAGAGTGAGAGAGGGATAAACTAATCCTAGACCAGCACTCCTACTACAGAGAGAGAGAGGAATAAACTGATTCTAGACCAGCACTCCTACTACAGAGTGAGAGAGGGATAAACTGATCCTAGACCAGCACTCCTACTACAGAGTGAGAGAGGAATAAACTGATCCTAGATCAGCACTCCTACTACAGGCCCTGGAGAGTGAGAGAGGGATAAACTGACCCTAGACCAGCACTCCTACTACAGAGAGAGAGAGAGAGAGAGAGAGAGAGAGAGAGAGAGAGAGAGAGAGAGAGAGAGAGTGATAAACTGATCCTAGACCAGCACTCCTACTACAGAATGAGAGAGGTATGTAAACAAGCTATTAGCTCCATTATGTAGAGGAATTCCAGTATAAAATGAAGACATCGATCAAACCAATGAGGAGGGAACCTAACAACCCTCATTTAAAGACACACACACAGCTGGTTTGTTTCCCTTCTGAACCAATGAGAAGGGAACCTAACAACGCTCATTTAAAGACACGCACACAGCCGGTTTGTTTCCCTTCTGAACCAATGAGGATGTGATGGGAACAAAGCAACACTCATTTAAAGATGGAGGGAGATTGAATTGTATACCTTTATTTAACTAGGCAAGTCAGTTAAGAATAAACTCTTCTTTTCAATGACATCCTAGGAACTGTGGGTTAACTGCCTTGTTTCGGGGCACAACGGCAGATTTGTACCTTGTCAGCTCAGGGTGTTGATCTTACAACCTTTCAGTTACTAGTCCAACACTCTAAGCACTAGGCTACCTGCCTCTAACCACTAGGCTACCTGCCTCTAACCACTAGGCTACCTGCCTCTAAGCACTAGGCTACCTGCCTCTAAGCACCAGGCTACCTGCCTCTAACCACTAGGCTACCTGCCTCTAACCACTAGGCTACCTGCCTCTAAGCACTAGGCTACCTGCCTCTAAGCACTAGGCTACCTTCCTCTAACCACTAGGCTACCTGCCTCCAAGCACTAGGCTACCTGCCTCTAACCACTAGGCTACCTGCCTCTAACCACTAGGCTACCTGCCTCTAAGCACTAGGCTACCTGCCTCTAAGCACTAGGCTACCTGCCTCTAACCACTAGGCTACCTGCCTCTAAGCACTAGGCTACCTGCCTCTAAGCACCAGGCTACCTGCCTCTAACCACTAGGCTACCTGCCTCTAAGCACTAGGCTACCTGCCTCTAACCACTAGGCTACCTGCCTCTAACCACTAGGCTACCTGCCTCTAACCACTAGGCTACCTGCCTCTAACCACTAGGCTACCTGCCTCTATATATGAAAGGTATGTGGAGATAATATGAGGGGTAGGTGGAGATAATATGAGGGGTATGTGGAGATAATATGAGAGGTAGGTGGAGATAACACTCAAGAACCTCCAGAAGCTAACCAGCTAACTAGCTACAAGCTATTTAGTCATTGTTAGTTTTTTTTACCTGGATAACACTCGCCAGGCCAGCTTCCCTGCCCCATCCACCGCTGCCCCCTGGACACTGATCTCTTGGCTACATAGCTGATGCACGCTGGACTGTCCATTAATCACGGTACTCCATTCTGCTTGTTTGTTCTATCTGTTGGCCCCGTTGCCTAGTCTACGCCATTTTACCTGCTGTTGTTGTGCTAGCTGATTAGCTGTTGTCTCACCTACTGTTTTAGCTAGCTTTCCCAATTCAACACCTGTGATTACTGTATGCCTCGCTGTATGTCTCTCTCAAATGTCAATATGCCTTGTATACTGTTGTTCAGGTTAGTTATCATTGTTTTAGTTCACAATGGAGCCCCTAGTTCCACTCTTCACGCCCCTGATAACTCCTTTGTCCCACCTCCCACACATGCGGTGACCTCACCCATTACTACCAGCATGTCCAGAGATACAACCTCCCTCATCATCCCCCAGTGCCTGGGTTTACCTCCGCTGTACCCGCACCCCACCTTATCCTGTCTGCGCATTATGCCCTGAATATATTCTACCATGCCCAGAAACCTGCTCCTCTTATTCTCTGTCCCCAACGCTCTAGGCGACCAGTTTTGATAGCCTTTAGCCGCACCCTCATACTACTCCTTCTCTGTTCCGCGGGTGATGTGGAGGTAAACCCAGGCCCTGCATGTCCCCAGGCACCCTCATTTGTTGACTTCTGTGATCGAAAAAGCCTTGGTTTCATGCATGTCAACATCAGAAGCCTCCTCCCTAAGTTTGTTTTACTCACTGCTTTAGCACACTCTGCTAACCCTGATGTCCTTGCTGTGTCTGAATCCTGGCTCAGGAAGGCCACCAACAATTCAGAGATTTCCATACCCAACTATAACATCTTCCGTCAAGATAGAACTGCCAAAGGGGGCGGAGTTGCAGTTTACTGCAGAGATAGCCTGCAAAGTAATGTCATACTTTCCAGGTCCATACCCAAACAGTTCGAACTACTAATTTTGAAAATTACTCTCTCCAGAAATAAGTCTCTCACGGTTGCCGCCTGCTACCGACCCCCCTCAGCTCCAAGCTGTGCCCTGGACACCATTTGTGAATTGATCGCCCCCCATCTAGCTTCAGAGTTTGTTCTGTTAGGTGACCTAAACTGGGATATGCTTAACACCTCGCCAGTCCTACAATCTAAGCTAGATGCCCTCAATCTCACACAAATCATCAAGGAACCCACCAGGTACAACCCTAACTCTGTAAACAAGGGCACCCTCATAGACGTCATCCTGACCAACTGGCCCTCCAAATACACCTCCGCTGTCTTCAACCAGGATCTCAGCGATCACTGCCTCATTGCCTGTATCCGCTACGGAGCCGCAGTCAAACGACCACCCCTCATCACTGTCAAACGCTCCCTAAAACACTTCTGTGAGCAGGCCTTTCTAATCGACCTGGCCCGGGTATCCTGGAAGGACATCGACCTCATCCCGTCAGTTGAGGATGCCTGGTCATTCTTTAAAAGTAACTTCCTCACCATTTTAGATAAGCATGCTCCGTTCAAAAAATGCAGAACTAAGAACAGATACAGCCCTTGGTTCACCCCAGACCTGACTGCCCTCGACCAGCACAAAAACATCCTGTGGCGGACTGCAATAGCATCGAATAGTCCCCGTGATATGCAACTGTTCAGGGAAGTCCGGAACCAATACACGCAGTCAGTCAGGAAAGCTAAGGCCAGCTTCTTCAGGCAGAAGTTGCATCCTGTAGCTCCAACTCCAAAAAGTTCTGGGACACCGTGAAGTCCATGGAGAACAAGAGCACCTCCTCCCAGCTGCCCACTGCACTGAGGCTAGGTAACACGGTCACCACTGATAAATCCATGATTATCGAAAACTTCAATAAGCATTTCTCAACGGCTGGCCATGCCTTCCGCCTGGCTACTTCAACCTCGGCCAACAGCTCCGCCCCCCCCGCAGCTCCTCGCCCAAGCCTCTCCAGGTTCTCCTTTAACCAAATCCAGATAGCAGATGTTCTGAAAGAGCTGCAAAACCTGGACCCGTACAAATCAGCTGGGCTTGACAATCTGGACCCTCTATTTCTGAAACTATCTGCCACCATTGTCGCAACCCCTATTACCAGCCTGTTCAACCTCTCTTTCATATCGTCTGAGATCCCCAAGGATTGGAAAGCTGCCGCAGTAATCCCCCTCTTCAAAGGGGGAGACACCCTGGACCCAAACTGTTACAGACCTATATCCATCCTGCCCTGCCTATCTAAGGTCTTCGAAAGCCAAGTCAACAAACAGGTCACTGACCATCTCGAATCCCACCGCACTTTCTCCGCTGTGCAATCTGGTTTCCGAGCCGGTCACGGGTGCACCTCAGCCACACTCAAGGTACTCAACGATATCATAACCGCCATCGATAAAAGACAGTACTGTCCAGCCGTCTTCATCGACCTTGCCAAGGCTTTCGACTCTGTCAATCACCATATTCTTATCGGCAGACTCAGGAGCCTCGGTTTTTCGGATGACTGCCTTGCCTGGTTCACCAATTACTTTGCAGACAGAGTTCAGTGCGTCAAATCGGAGGGCATGCTGTCTGGTCCTCTGGCAGTCTCTATGGGGGTGCCACAGGGTTCAATTCTCGGGCCGACTCTTTTCTCTGTGTATATCAATGATGTTGCTCTTGCGATTCCCTGATCCACCTCTACGCAGACGACACCATTCTATATACCTTCGGCCCGTCTTTGGACACTGTGCTATCTAACCTCCAAACAAACTTCAATGCCATACAACACTCCTTCCGTGGCCTCCAACTGCTCTTAAACGCTAGTAAAACCAAATGCATGCTTTTCAACCGGTCGCTGCCTGCACCCGCATGCCCGACTAGCATCACCACCCTGGATGGTTCCGACCTAGAATATGTGGACGTCTATAAGTACCTAGGTGTCTGGCTAGACTGCAAACTCTCCTTCCAGACTCATATCAAACATCTCCAATCGAAAATCAAATCAAGAGTCGGCTTTCTATTCCGCAACAAAGCCTCCTTCACTCACGCCGCCAAGCTTACCCTAGTAAAACTGACTATCCTACCGATCCTCGACTTCGGCGATGTCATCTACAAAATGGCTTCCAACACTCTACTCAGCAAACTGGATGCAGTCTATCACAGTGCCATCCGTTTCGTCACTAAAGCACCTTATACCACCCACCACTGCGACTTGTATGCTCTAGTCGGCTGGCCCTCGCTACATATTCGTCGCCAGACCCACTGGCTCCAGGTCATCTACAAGTCCATGCTAGGTAAAGCTCCGCCTTATCTCAGCTCACTGGTCACGATGGCAACACCCATCCGTAGCACGCGCTCCAGCAGGTGTATCTCACGGATCATCCCTAAAGCCAACAGCTCATTTGGCCGCCTTTCGTTCCAGTACTCTGCTGCCTGTGACTGGAACGAATTGCAAAAATCGCTGAAGTTGGAGACTTTTATCTCCCTCACCAACTTCAAACATCAGCTATCTGAGCGGCTAACCGATCGCTGCAGCTGTACATAGTCTATTGGTAAATAGCCCACCCTTTCTCACCTACCTCATCCCCATACTGTTTTTATTTATTTACTTTTCTGCTCTTTTGCACACCAATATCTCTACCTGTACATGACCATCTGATCATTCATCACTCCAGTGTTAATCTGCAAAATTGTAATTATTTGCCTACCTCCTCATGCCTTTTGCACACATTGTATATAGACTCCCCCTTTGGTTTCTACTGTGTTATTGACTTGTTAATTGTTTACTCCATGTGTAACTCTTTGTTGTCTGCTCACACTGCTATGCTTTATCTTGGCCAGGTCGCAGTTGCAAATGAGAACTTGTTCTCAACTAGCCTACCTGGTTAAATAAAGGTGAAATAAAAAAATAATAATAATAATAATATGAGGGGTAGGTGGAGATAATATGAAAGATAGGTGGAGATAATATGAGGGGTAGGGTTAGGTGGAGATAATATGAGGGGTAGGTGGAGATATGAGGGGTAGGGGTAGGTGGAGATAATATGAGGGGTAGGTGGAGATAATATGAGGCGTAGGTGGAGATAATATGAGGGGTAGGTGGAGATAATATGAGTGGTAGGTGGAGATAATATGAGGGGTAGGTGGAGATAATATGAGGGGTAGGGTTAGGTGGAGATAATAAGGGGTAGGTGGAGATAATATGAGGGGAAGGTGGAGATAATATGAGGGGTAGGATTAGGTGGAGATAATAAGGGATAGGTGGAGATAATATGAGGGGTAGGGTTAGGTGGAGATAATATGAGGGGTAGGGGTAGGTGGAGATAATATGAGGGGTAGGTGGAGATAATATGAAAGATAGGTGGAGATAATATGAGGGGTAGGGTTAGGTGGAGATAATATGAGGGGTAGGTGGAGATATGAGGGGTAGGGGTAGGTGGAGATAATATGAGGGGTAGGTGGAGATAATATGAGGCGTAGGTGGAGATAATATGAGGGGTAGGTGGAGATAATATGAGTGGTAGGTGGAGATAATATGAGGGGTAGGTGGAGATAATATGAGGGGTAGGGTTAGGTGGAGATAATAAGGGGTAGGTGGAGATAATATGAGGGGAAGGTGGAGATAATATGAGGGGTAGGATTAGGTGGAGATAATATGAGGGGTAGGGTTAGGTGGAGATAATATGAGGGGTAGGGGTAGGTGGAGATAATATGAGGGGTAGGTGGAGATAATATGAGGGGTAGGTGTAGATAATATGAGAGGTAGGGGTAGGTGGAGATAATATGAGGGGTAGGTGGAGATAATATGAGGGGTAGGTGGGGATAATATGAGAGGTAGGTGGAGATAATATGAGGCGTAGGTGGAGATAATATGAGGGGTAGGTGAAGATAATATGAGGGGTAGGTGGAGATAACATGAGGGGTAGATGGATATAACAACATGAGGGGTAGGTGGAGATAATATGAGGGGTAGGGAGAGGGGGAGATAATATGAGGGGTAAGTGGAGATAATATGAGGGGTAGGTGGTGATAATATGAGGGGTAGGTGGAGATAATATGAGGGGTATGTGGAGATAATATGAGGGGTAGGTGGAGATAATATGAGGGGTAGAGGGAGATAATATGAGGGGTAGAGGGAGATAATATGAGGGGTAGGTGGAGATAATATGAGGGGTAGGTGGAGATAATATGAGGGGTAGGTTTAGGTGGAGATAATGAGGGGTAGGTGGAGATAATATGAGGGGTAGGTGGAGATAATATGAGAGGTAGGTGGAGATAATATGAGGAGTAGGTGGAGACAATATGAGCGGTAGGTGGAGATATGAGATAATATGAGAGGTATGTGGAGATAATATGAGAGGTAGGTGGAGATAATATGAGGGGTAGGTGGAGATAATATGAGGGGAAGGTGGAGATAATATGAGGGGTAGGTGGAGATAATATGAGGGGTAGGTGGAGTTAATATGAGGGGAAGGTGGAGATAATGTGAGGGGTAGGTGGAGATAATATGAGGGGTAGGTGAGGGATGATATGAGGGGTATGTGGAGATAATATGAGTGGTAGGGGTAGGTGGAGATATTATGATAGGTAGGTGGAGATAATATGAGGGGTAGGGTTAGGTGGAGATAATATGAGGGGTAGGTGGAGATAATATGATAGGTAGGTGGAGATAATATGAGGGGTAGGGGTAGGTGGAGATAATATGAGGGGTAGGTGGAGATAATATGAGGGCTAGGTGGAGATAATATGAGAGGTAGGCGGAGATAATATGAGAGGTAGGTGGAGATAATATGAGGGGTAGGTGGAGATAATATGAGAGGTAGGTGGAGATAGTATGAGGGGTAGGTGGAGATAATATGAAAGATAGGTGGAGATAATATGAGGGGTAGGGTTAGGTGGAGATAATATGAGGGGTAGGTGGAGATATGAGGGGTAGGGGTAGGTGGAGATAATATGAGGGGTAGGTGGAGATAATATGAGGCGTAGGTGGAGATAATATGAGAGGTAGTTGGAGATAATATGCGAGGTAGTTGGAGATAATATGAGGGGTAGGTGGAGATAATATGAGGCGTAGGTGGAGATAATATGAGAGGTAGTTGGAGATAATATGAGGGGTATGTGGAGATAATATGAGAGGTAGGTGGAGATAATATGAGAGGTAGGTGGATATAATATGAGGGGTAGGTGGATATAATATGAGAGGTAGGTGGAGATATGAGGGGTAGGGGTAGGTGGAGATAATGTGAGGGTTAGGTGGAGATAATATGAGGGGTAGGTGGAGAGAATATGAGAGGTAGGTGGAGATAATATGAGGGGTAGGTGGAGAGAATATGAGAGGTAGGTGGAGATAATATGAGGAGTAGGGGTAGGTGGAAATAATGAGGGGTAGGTGGAGATAATATGAGGGGTAGGTGGAGATAATATGAGAGGTAGGTGGGGATAATATGAGAGGTAGGGGAAGGTGGAGATAACATGAGGGGTAGGTGGAGATAATATGAGGGGTAGGTGGGGATAATATGAGAGGTAGGTGGAGATAATATGAGAGGTAGGTGGAGATAATATGAGGGGTAGGTGGAGATATGAGATAATATGAGAGGTATGTGGAGATAAATTGAGGGGTAGGTGGGGATAATATGAGGGGTAGGTGGAGATAATATGAGAGGTAGGGAGAGATAATATGAGGGGTATGTGGAGATAATATGAGAGGTAGGTGGAGATAATATGAGGGGTAGGTGGAGATAATATTAGGGGTAGGTGGAGAGAATATGAGAGGTAGGTGGAGATAATATGAGGGGTAGGTGGAGAGAATATGAGAGGTAGGTGGAGATAATATGCTACAGGAAGGCCATAAAGATCATCAAGGACATCAACCACCCGAGCCACTGCCTGTTCACCCCGCTGTCATCCAGAAGGCGAGGTCAGTACAGGTGCATCAAAGCTGGGACCGAGAGACTGAAAAACAGCTTCTATCTCAAGGCCATCAGACTGTTAAACAGCCACCACTAACATTGAGTGGCTACTGCCAACACACTGTCAATGACACTGACTCTACTCCAGCCACTTTAATAATGGGAATTGATGGGAAATGATGTAAATATATCACTAGCCACTTTAAACAATGCTACCTTATATAATGTTGCTTACCCTACATTATTCATCTCATATGCATACGTAGATACTGTACTCTATATCATCGACTGCATCCTTATGTAATACATGTATCACTAGCCACTTTAACTATGCCACTTGGTTTACATACTCAACTCATATGTATATACTGTACTCGATATCATCTACTGTATCTTGCCTATGCTGCTCTGTACCATCACTCATTCATATATCCTTATGTACATATTCTTTATCCCCTTACACTGTGTATAAGACAGTAGTTTTGGAATTGTTAGCTAGATTACTTGTTCGTTATTACTGCATTGTCGGAACTAGAAGCACAAGCATTTCGCTACACTCGCATTAACATCTGCTAACCATGTGTATGTGACAAATACAATTTGATTTGATTTGATTTGATTTGATTTGAGGAGTAGGGGAAGGTGGAGATACTGAGGGGTAGGTGGAGATAATATGAGTGGTAGGTGGAGATAATATGAGAGGTAGGTGGGGATAATATGAGAGGTAGGGGAAGGTGGAGATAACATGAGGGGTAGGTGGAGATAATATGAGGGGTAGGTGGGGATAATATGAGAGGTAGGTGGAGATAATATGAGAGGTAGGGGTAGGTGGAGATAATATGAGGGGTAGGGGTAGGTGGAGATAATATGAGGTGTAGGTAGAGATAATATGAGGGGTAGGTGGGGATAATATGAGAGGTAAATGGAGATAATATGAGGCGTAGGTGGAGATAATATGAGGGGTAGGTGAAGATAATATGAGGGGTAGATGGAGATAACATGAGGGGTAGGTGGAGATAATATGAGGGGTAGGGAGAGGGGGAGATAATATGAGGGGTAAGTGGAGATAATATGAGGGGTAGGTGGAGATAATATGAGGGGTAGGTGGAGATAATATGAGGGGTAGGTGGAGATAATATGAGAGGTAGGGGTAGGTGGAGATAATATGAGGGGTAGGTGGGGATAATATGAGAGGTAGGTGGAGATAATATGAGGCGTAGGTGGAGATAATATGAGGGGTAGGTGAAGATAATATGAGGGGTAGGTGGAGATAATATGAGGGGTAGATGGAGATAATATGAGGGGTAGGTGGAGATAATATGAGGGGTAGGTGGAGATAATATGAGGGGTAGGTGGAGATAATATGAGGGGTAGTAATTAGGTGGAGATAATGAGGGGTAGGTGGAGATAATATAAGCGGTAGGTGGAGATAATATGAGAGGTAGGTGGAGATAATATGAGGGGTAGGTGGAGATATGAGATAATATGAGAGGTATGTGGAGATAATATGAGAGGTAGGTGGAGATAATATGAGGGGTAGGTGGAGATAATATGAGGGGAAGGTGGAGATAATATGAGAGGTAGGTGGAGATAATAGGAGACATTTGTGTCATTTCATAGCATGAATGATTTAATCTCCCAAAGCCTGATTTTTCCTGACAGTCGGCTCGGCTCCGATGTCTCGCTCCATTATGCTTGTCATTTTTATTCCTTCAACCGGGTCGCTGCTCGGCTCTATCAGACCAACGTGGTTGAAATTGTCAGCAAGAGAAAGGCGTTGGTTCTCTCTTGATATCAACCATCAGCTTCACAGTCCAGCCTGGGGGGGGGGGGGGGAGGGGAGGGAAAGAGAGAGAGAGAGAGAGAGAGAGAGATGAGGGGAATATAACATTAACAAGACACATGAGAGACAGTGAGCCTGAGTATGCATGTCTCTAGCCACCTTGACTGCCTGCTGCTGGCACAACCCTAGAAACAGGAGGAGAGGGAGGAGAGGGAGGAGAGGGAGGAGAGGGAGGAGAGGGAGGAGAGGGAGGGGAGGGAAGAGAGGGAAGAGAGGGAGGAGAGGGAGTAGAGGGAGGGGAGGGAAGAGAGGGAAGAGAGGGAGGAGAGGGAGTAGAGGGAGGAGAGGGTGGAGAGGGAAGAGAAGGGGGAGAGGGAAGAGAATAAGGAGGAGAGAAGCCGATGCTCTTTCTATACTCCAGGGGATGAAGAGGTGAGGTTTGTAGCTCTTTTCCTTTGTTGTCTGCTGCTGCTTCCCTTCCTTAGCCACACCCACATAGCCAGCTAGCCAACCAGCTGCTGCTTCCCTTCCTTAGCCACACCCACATAGCCAGCCAGCCAGCTGCTGCTTCCCTTCCTTAGCCACACCCACATAGCCAGCCAGCCAGCCAGCTGCTGCTTCCCTTCCTTAGCCACACCCACATGGCCAGCCAGCTAGCCATCCAGCTGCAGCTTCCCTTCTGTAGCCACACCCACATAGCCAGCCAGCCAGCCAGCTGCTGCTTCCCTTCCTTAGCCACACCCACATAGCCAGCCAGCCAGCTGCTGCTTCCCTTCCTTAGCCACACCCACATAGCCAGCCAGCCAACCAGCTGCTGCTTCCCTTCCTTAGCCACACCCACATAGCCAGCCAGCCAGCTGCTGCTTCCCTTCCTTAGCCACACCCACATAGCCAGCCAGCCAGCCAGCTGCTGCTTCCCTTCCTTAGCCACACCCACATGGCCAGCCAGCCAGCCAACCAGCTTCTGCTTCCCTTCCTTAGCCACACCCACATAGCCAGCCAGCCATCCAGCCAACCAGATGCTGCTTCCCTTCCTTAGCCACACCCACATAGCCAGCCAGCTAGCCATCCAGCTGCAGCTTCCATTCTGTAGCCACACCCACATAGCCAGCCAGCCAGCCAACCAGATGCTGCTTCCCTTCCTTAGCCACACCCTCATAGCCAGCCAGCCAGCCAGCTGCTGCTTCCCTTCCTTAGCCACACCTACATAGCCAGCCAGCCAGCCAGCTGCTGCTTCCCTTCCTTAGCCACACCCACATGGCCAGCCAGCCAGCCAACCAGCTTCTGCTTCCCTTCCTTAGCCACACCCACATAGCCAGCCAGCCATCCAGCCAACCAGATGCTGCTTCCCCTCCTTAGCCACACCCACATAGCCAGCCAGCCAGCCAACCAGCTTCTGCTTCCCTTCCTTAGCCACACCCACATAGCCAGCCAGCCAGCTGCTGCTTCCCTTCCTTAGGCACATCCACATAGCCAGCCAGCCAGCCAGCCAACCAGCTTCTGCTTCCCTTCCTTAGCCACACCCACATAGCCAGCCAGCCATCCATCCAGCTACAGCTTCCGTTCCGTAGCCACACCCACATAGCCAGCCAGCCAGCCAGCTGCTGCTTCCCTTCCTTAGCCACACCCACATAGCCAGCCAGCCATCCATCCAGCTGCAGCTTCCGTTCCGTAGCCACACCCACATAGCCAGCCAGCCAACCAGCTGCTGCTTCCGTTCCGTAGCCACACCTACATAGCCAGCCAGCCAGCCAGCTGCTGCTTCCCTTCCTTAGCCACACCCGCATAGCCAGCCAGCCATCCAGATGCTGCTTCCCTTCCTTAGCCACACCTACATACTCTGCCAGCCAACCAGCTGCTGCTTTCATTCTGTTACCACACACACATAGCCAGTCAGCCAGCCAACCAGATGCTGCTTCCCTTCCTTAGCCACACCCACATAGCCAGCCAGCCAGCTGCTGCTTCCCTTCCTTAGCCACACCCACATAGCCAGCCAGCCAGCTAGCTGCTGCTTCCGTATTGTAGCCACACCCACATAGCCAGCCAGCCAACCAGCTGCTGCTTCCATACTGTAGCCACATCCCACATAGCACCACACTGCTGCGGCAGCCTATCAGACGCTCAGCCTATCGGTCGTTATCAATACGGTGCAGAGCTTTCAATTTAGATGCTGGGGGACAAGGAGATCCCAGCTCCGCTAAAACCCACGGACAACTACGTGCCGTTTTCAAGGGATGGTGATTTGGTTTGAATATCATCACCTCTCCAAGAGCATAGTCACAACTACACATATGTGATTACTCCACATTTAGCTCTATCGCCAGAGTTACACAGCTAGTAACTGTTTAGCTCTGTTACATAACTAGTAAATGTTTAGCTCTGTCACCAGAGTTACACAGCTAGTAGCTGCATGCTTTTCATGATCAGTCAACATAGCAGCGGCTCAGCCAAGCTCAGGGAGGCTGATGGATATCTCGCTAGCCCCTCTCTTCCCTCCTACCCAGTGACGGCCAGATTAGATTGGTGATCACTGCAGACCAGCTAAGAAATGCAGTTACAGGAAGAGTGATTGATAACTGCTAGAAGAGAAGGATAGAGGGAGGGAGATAGAGAGAGAGCAGGAGAGAGCTAGAGAGAGAGCAGGAGAGAGCTAGAGAGAGAGCAGGAGAGAGCTAGAGAGAGAGCAGGAGAGAGAGAGAGAGAGAGCAGGAGAGAGCTAGAGAGAGAGCAGGAGAGAGCTAGAGAGAGAGCAGGAGAGAGCTAGAGAGAGAGCAGCAGAGAGCTAGAGAGAGAGCAGGAGAGAGCTAGAGAGAGAGCAGGAGAGAGAGAGAGAGAGAGAGCAGGAGAGAGCTAGAGAGAGAGCAGGAGAGAGCTAGAGAGAGAGCAGGAGAGAGCTAGAGAGAGAGCAGGAGAGAGCTAGAGAGAGAGCAGGAGAGAGCTAGAGAGAGCGCAGGAGAGAGCTAGAGAGAGAGCAGGAGAGAGCTAGAGAGAGAGAGAGAGAGAGAGAGAGCAGGAGAGAGCTAGAGAGAGAGAGAGAGAGCAGGAGAGAGCTAGAGAGAGAGAGAGAGAGAGAGAGAGCAGGAGAGAGAGAGAGAGAGAGAGAGCAGGAGAGAACTTGAGAGCAAGAGAGAGCGAGAGAGAGAGAGAGAGAGCAGGAGAGAACTCGAGAGCAAGAGAGAGCGAGAGAGAGAGAGCAGGAGAGAACGCGAGAGCAAGAGAGAGCAAGAGAGAGAGAGAGAAGAGAGAGCGACAGAGAGAGAGCGAAAGAGAGAGCAGGAGAGAGAGCAAGAGTGAGAGCGAGAGAGAGAGAGAACAAGAGAGAGCGACAGAGAGAGAGAGAGAGAGAGCGAAAGAGAGAGAGAGAGAGAGCAGGAGAGAGAGCGAGAGAGACAGAGAGAGAGACAGAGAGAGAGAGACAGGGAGAGAGAGAAATGGTGAAAAGGGGAAAAAACAGTTGGTACCAAACGGAAGCTGTATTGTCTGTCCTTAGCTGACTGAAAGTCTCGCCGCTCTTCGCTGCAGTCAGGACTCTCCACACCATGGCTGGTTGGCTGGTTGGCTGGTTGGCTGGTTGGCTGGTTGGCTGCTACACTAGATGCTGGTTTCTGGACTGGACAGGAAGTGAAGTGAAGGCAAGGCACTGATCTTTCTCTCTCTCCTTCTCTATCTCCTCTCTCTCTCCTTCTCTCTCTCCTTCTCTCTCTCTCCTTCTCTCTCTCCTTCTCTCTCTCCTTCTCTCTCTCTCTCTCTCCCTCCCTCCCTGCCTCTCTCTCCTCTCTCTCTCCTTCTCCTTCATTCTCTCTCTCTCTCCTTCTCTCTCTCTCCTCTCTTCTTTTCCCTCCCTCCCTCCCTCCCTCCCTCCCTCCCTCCCTCCCTCCCTCCCTCCCTCCCTCCCTCCCTCCCTCCCTCCCTCCCTCCCTCTCCAAGCCTGTCTGTCCTGCCTCTCTCTCCACCCAGACATGACTGTGGATTGATTTAGGTCAGCAAGTCTGTGGCTCTGCTGCACTCTGTCTCCACTCCCCATTCATTCGCTCATCTGAAAAGGTCGGCGATGGTGATCGTCGCAGGGACATGCCAGATGGGTGGTAGCAACAGTGCCGTGGTCTAGCCAGAGGTAGGTGCCGGGCCCGAGTTGATTGGCACCTGAACGACGAAAGAGGAGGAGAGATGAAGAGGAGGGGAAGAGTAGAGTTATTTTGTCTACAAGCAGACAAGTGCCATCCAGCCAGAGGGGTCGTCGTCTTTCAGTAGGACTGTGTGTTATTGCTTTAAGGCACCATGGATTTGGCAACCATCTGTCGACCGTCAAAAAACTGTGTTTCAAATGCCACATTCTCTCTCTTCCAACCCAGAACATAGATCCACGTTTATTTGTGCTTTTCTCTCTCTCTCTCTCTTTCTCTCTCTGTTTCGAATATTCCTTCGTGCAGTAGCACCGGGTATGTTCTCCCAGGAACACGAAGGGAAGACGACACATCACGTATGTCCTCCCAGGAACACGAAGGGAAGACGACACATCGCGTATGTCCTCCCAGGAACACGAAGGGGAGACGACACATCACGTATGTCCTCCCAGGAACACGAAGGGAAGACGACACATCAGGTATGTCCTCCCAGGAACACGAAGGGGAGACGACACATCAGGTATGTCCTCCCAGGAACACGAAGGGAAGACAACACATTTTGTATGTCCTTCCAGGAACACGAAGGGAATATGACACATCAGGTATGTCCTCCCAGGAACATGAAGGGAAGACGACGGAGTAAAATAACATTTTGGATTTACGAGAGTCCGCAGAAAAGAAGAGGAGTCGCTTCACTTTGGCTTTTTCTCCCCCTTCTTCCTCTCTTCCTCTCTTCCTCTCTTCCTCTCTTCCTCCCAGCGTCTGTCTGGCTTGGTGCACTGCGACTGGGAAACTGTAGTTGGTAGCACACAGAGCTCTCCCCCTCTCTGCCAGTGGCAAACTGAGGAAGGCAGGCAGCGGCAGCTTCGTGACACAGCAATCAGCTGACATGGTGCTATCCCTCAATGTCCTGAGCAAGCTGTGGCTGGGGAGGGGGGAGGGGGGGCTGGAGGGCTGGGGTGCTGGACGGATGGACAGAAGCGGGTTGGGGGGGGGGGGGGGTTGGCTAAGACCCAGACTACACCTCCTAGACCAGAGCAGATGATCGACACACCGCATTCAGACTGCCTCGCTCTGCCACACTACTGACCAGACTAGACGCCACACACACACCACCGCTGACTTGACCACACGGCTCCAGACAACATCGACCACAGTAGAGACGGGATGGAGGGAGGAGGAGGACTGCGCTCTGTCTGACTTGGCCCCTACCCTGCCTCTCTCTCTTTCTCTCCCTTGCTCTCTCTTTCTCCTCCCAAATCCTCCTCCCTCTTCTCTTAATCCCTCACCACTGTTCATCTCAGCACAGAGACATGTCTCCTCCCTCCTTACTCCCTCACCACTGTTCATCTCAGCACAGAGACATGTCTCCTCCCTCCTTACTCCCTCACCACTGTTCATCTCAGCACAGAGACATGTCTCCTCCCTCCTTACTCCCTCACCACTGTTCATCTCAGCACAGAGACATGTCTCCTCCCTCCTTACTCCCTCACCACTGTTCATCTCAGCACAGAGACATGTCTCCTCCCTCCTTACTCCCTCACCACTGTTCATCTCAGCACAGAGACATGTCTCCTCCCTCCTTACTCCCTCACCACTGTTCATCTCAGCACAGAGACATGTCTCCTCCCTCCTTACTCCCTCACCACTGTTCATCTCAGCACAGAGACATGTCTCCTCCCTCCTTACTCCCTCACCACTGTTCATCTATGCACAGAGACATGTCTCCTCCCTCCTTACTCCCTCACCACTGTTCATCTCAGCACAGAGACATGTCTCCTCCCTCCTTACTCCCTCACCACTGTTCATCTCAGCACAGAGACATGTCTCCTCCCTCCTTACTCCCTCACCACTGTTCATCTCAGCACAGAGACATGTCTCCTCCCTCCTTACTCCCTCACCACTGTTCATCTCAGCACAGAGACATGTCTCCTCCCTACTTACTCCCTCACCACTGTTCATCTCAGCACAGAGACATGTCTCCTCCCTCCTTACTCCCTCACCACTGTTCATCTCAGCACAGAGACATGTCTCCTCCCTCCTTACTCCCTCACCACTGTTCTCTAGTCCATAACACATACTCTAGTCTATAACACCAGTTCTCTAGTCCATAACACCTACTCTAGTCTATAACACCTGTTCTCTAGTCTATAACACCTACTCTCCAGTCTATAACACCTGGTCTACAGTCTATAACACCTGCTCTCTAGTCTATAACACCTGCTATCTAGTCTATAACACCTGTTCTACAGTCTATAACACCTGCTCTCCAGTCTATAACCCCTGCTCTCCAGTCTATAACACCTGCTCTCCAGTCTATAACACCTGCTCTCTAGTCTATAACATCTGCTCTCTAGTCTATAACACCTGCTCTCCAGTCTATAACACCTGGTCTCCAGTCTATAACACCTGCTCTCTAGTCTATAACACCTGGTCTAAGGTCTATAACACCTGTTCTCTAGTCTATAACACCTGCTCTAGTCTATAACACCTGCTCTAGTCTATAACACCTGGTCTCCAGTCTATAACACCTGCTCTACAGTCTATAACACCTGCTCTACAGTCTATAACACCTGCTCTCTAGTCTATAACACCTGCTCTAGTCTATAACACCTGGTCTACAGTCTATAACACCTGCTCTAGTCTATAACACCTGCTCTACAGTCTATAACACCTGGTCTCCAGTCTATAACACCTGCTCTACAGTCTATAACACCTGCTCTCTAGTCTATAACACCTGCTCTAGTCTATAACACCTGGTCTACAGTCTATAACACCTGGTCTACAGTCCATAACACCTGCTCTCTAGTCTATAACACCTGCTCTCTAGTCGATAACACCTGCTCTCTAGTCGATAACACCTGGTCTACAGTCTATAACACCTGCTCTACAGTCTATAACACCTGGTCTACAGTCTATAACACCTGGTCTACAGTCTATAACACCTGCTCTCTAGTCTATAACACCTGGTCTCTAGTCTATAACACCTGCTCTAGTCTATAACCCCTGCTCTCCAGTCTATAACACCTGCTCTCCAGTCTATAACACCTGCTCTACAGTCTATAACACCTGCTCTACAGTCTATAACACCTGTTCTAGTCTATAAAACCTGCTCTCCAGTCTATAACACCTGCTCTCTAGTCTATAACACCTGGTCTCTAGTCTATAACACCTGCTCTAGTCTATAACACCTGGTCTCCAGTCTATAACACCTGCTCTCTAGTCTATAACTCCTGCTCTAGTCTATAACACCTGGTCTACAGTCTATAACACCTGGTCTACAGTCTATAACACCTGCTCTACAGTCTATAACACATGCTCTCTAGTCTATAACACCTGCTCTAGTCTATAACACCTGGTCTACAGTCTATAACACCTGGTCTACAGTCCATAACACCTGCTCTCTAGTCTATAACACCTGCTCTCTAGTCGATAACACCTGCTCTCTAGTCGATAACACCTGCTCTCTAGTCGATAACACCTGGTCTACAGTCTATAACACCTGCTCTACAGTCTATAACACCTGGTCTACAGTCTATAACACCTGGTCTACAGTCTATAACACCTGCTCTCTAGTCTATAACACCTGGTCTCTAGTCTATAACACCTGCTCTAGTCTATAACCCCTGCTCTCCAGTCTATAACACCTGCTCTCCAGTCTATAACACCTGCTCTACAGTCTATAACACCTGGTCTACAGTCTATAACACCTGTTCTAGTCTATAAAACCTGCTCTCCAGTCTATAACACCTGCTCTCTAGTCTATAACACCTGGTCTCTAGTCTATAACACCTGCTCTAGTCTATAACACCTGGTCTCCAGTCTATAACACCTGCTCTCTAGTCTATAACTCCTGCTCTAGTCTATAACACCTGGTCTACAGTCTATAACACCTGGTCTACAGTCTATAACACCTGCTCTACAGTCTATAACATCTGCTCTCTAGTCTATAACACCTGCTCTAGTCTATAACACCTGGTCTACAGTCTATAACACATGCTCTACAGTCTATAACACCTGCTCTCTAGTCTATAACACCTGGTCTCCAGTCTATAACACCTGGTCTCTAGTCTATAACACCTGCTTTACATTGTCTTCCTTTAGAGTGCGTCTCTGCTACGTGTCGCTCGTCTTGTAGGATTTTTTGTAAGTTAATCATTTTTGGTAAGATTAACTCTGGACTCTGTTGAGGATGAAAGGGGATTCAGTGAACATTTTGGAATGTTAGGACAGCATATGGAATGTTAGGACAGCATATGGAATGTTTGGACAGCATACGGAATGTTAGGACAGCATGTGGAATGTTTGGACAGCATACGGAATGTTAGGACAGCATGTGGAATGTTAGGACAGCCAGACTTCTTTTTAATCTGTCCCATGAGTGT